>NC_091207.1:3593056-3758042 GCF_040958095.1 Procambarus clarkii
TGGTGTTACATTTCGCGAGAGATTATCTACGAATTTTGTGGACTTTATTTCGCGAGGTCACTAATAATATTTAATACTTCTTGATAATATTAGAAGTTTCATAGAGGCTAATTAAGAGGCTATTATCAATAATTGTGTATATTATTTCTCCAAAATAGAGAATCATTTAATATAAATTGCACTAGTGATCACAGTATAATATTTACTAATTGCCAACCCACAACAGGGTAGGATATTAACACTGACTAGTTGAACTATTATCGTTCATCCTATTCCCATTATTACCATAGTCAGTTGTACTATATTGAACAACCTAACACCATTAATGTATGGTGCAGACCCTATTTTGGGTGTAATTTTTATCAACTCGAATTGAGTTGTATATATAATAATTTACTTATGATCATTACACCTTTGAGTGATTAATTAGTGTCTCTACCATCCTAGGGTGATATAGAAGAGCTAACCTAAAGGTACTTCCAGTGACACTGGTTTATCACTCAAATCATTAGTGTGTATGATTGTATATATATAATGTGTATTAATTTTAAGTGCTAACCTCTAGTAGAGGTAGGATTATTGCCTAGTGAGTTCAGAATTTACCCTAGGCTACCATTAGAGCTTGTTCAGTATTATGAGCAGCCCAAGTACAAGTCCCACAAGGCTTCACCAACGAGCCAGTATGGATAATGCAGGGAGAATGAAAAGAACCCTTGCAGGTCTTAAAGGCCACTTAACAAGACAGATCAAGAAATGTGAAGATTTGTCACAACAATCTCAAGTTGATTATGCTGACCTGGAAAGCTATTATCAAGCAGCTGCAGGTAAATTTGAGCAAATCAAATGTCAAATAGCAACATATGTGGCTGAACTTGCCAACACTAATTTATTAGAAACAGAAATAGACGACATTATGGTTGATCTTGCGAATTATGAAGATCACACTCAGGCCACGTTACAGCCTTATGTCAAATTAATTGCCCAGAACAAGGCAACAGCAACAACAACAACAGTTGCATCTAATACGAGTCAAGCAGAAGCTCGACTCCCTCCAATTAATTTACCCACTTTCTCAGGAAAAGATGAGGAAGATTGGGACGAATTTTGGAACAAATTCGTTGAACTTGTAGACTCAAAACAATCTTTACCAAAGAGTAGTAAATTCTCTTATTTGCAAGGCCAATTATCAGGTGAGGCTAAAACAGTAGTATCCCATCTGAGATTAACTAATGACGGCTATGATCTGGCAGTAAAACTCCTCAAGGATAATTATGCTGATCCAGAAGTAAGAACATCACATTTAGTTCATGAGCTGTTGCATTTACCCCCACCGGAGGCTTCAGCTGATTCACTCCAAGTCTTCAAGCTGGAGGTAGAATCATTGATCAATGCCCTCAGCCTGACAGCAGATACAAACGGGGCTGAGTGGGTCTTGAAAATAATTGTCCAGGAAAAAATACCTAGGGACATATTGAGACAAATGAGTGCTCATTACAATAAAAGTATCTTATCCATGAATGAAATATCTGAAGGTTTAAAGTCAGTAGTTCATCAATTACGAACACATGACAAATTAAAACCACCAAGTAAACCCTCAGAAACCAATAATAGTAAACCACAGAGTACCAAAGGTACTCCAAATCAATCTAGACAATATAATTCAACACCAAAGTGGAACAGTGGCAGTGTGGGCGTATATGCAGTGGGACCCTCCAAGCCTATAGTTACTGTGTCACCCAAGAACGTGACACCAAAGGGTACTGGAAGCTATGGAACATGTTTGTTCTGCAATGAGAAACATTCAATGTACCACTGCTCTAATTATCCTGATAGTGACGCCCGTGTTGAGCGACTCAAAGATTTGCAACATTGCACGAGGTGCCTCAGGAAACATAACATCAACGACTGTGATACCCAATTACACACCTGTAATAGGTATAACAAAGGTCAGCACCATGCAGCATTGTGCAGAGACACCAAAACAACGTCTCCAAACCCCAAGGTGGAAGATAGCATTCCCACCACAGTACAGTACTGCAAGGTGCAACAAACAAAGAGTGTCCAATCGGCAAAGTCTAAAGGTAATACGACTTTGCCTACTGCCCAAATTACCATCCTGAATAAGAGGGCCAAGGTCCATACCCGTGGGTTGTTTGACCAAGGATCCCAGAGAACATTTGTCACTAAAAAGTTGGCAGATGAACTACAATTAAGGCCTGTAGCCCAGACGTCATTCAACATCTCAGGGTTTGTAACAGATGCAGGACCTCAAGTCTACCAGGTGGTACAACCATCAGTACGCTTAGGCAGGTACGTCTGTCGAGTACAAGCCATTGTGGTGGACAAAATACCAGTAGACCTACAAGTTCAAGGTCTGAGAGCAACAGCCAAATTCCTGAGAAATAGAGGAATAAAATTGGCAGATAATATTAAGTCTGATCACCTCACCGACTTCGGTCTCCTTGTAGGGACAGACTATTGCCATCGATTCATCGGTAGCCCTACTAAATATCAGGGTATAACCATGTTAAACTCTGCAGGAGGTAAATTACTCTCAGGCCCAGTATCAAGCCTGAGGAGACCTATGCCTGCAGATAAACAATTCCAGTAGAAATCTAAATTTGTCAGCTGATTATATTTCTCCAGTAGCATTATACTAAGGAGATTACAGCTGACTATACCAACAGAAGTTGATGTTAGTATCATCATTTAAAGCTGAAGATGAGTTCATGAGGCCTCAGTGGCAAATCAGTGAACAGTAGCCTAAAGCAGCTACAAGTCACTGCGACCAATGTCACTGAACCCACTGCAGTCTCAGAACCATACTTTACTTTAATGATGAGCTATTCAATCTTCTGAATCAATTAACTAAATTAAACCCCAATAAATATGATGACTGATTTGATACATTTATTATTTAATCAAGATGTATTCCATGGGCCTCAGTGTTTATATATCAGTGACCAGTTACCTGAACAAACTTCAAGTTATATCTAATGTCACTGATCTCACTGCAGTCCCTGAATCATACTTGACTGTAGTACTTGATCACATCCAGTCTTCTGGGTTAAATAATATGTAATTAGGCTTGAATATTAGCCTTTCAAGAGTTGACAGGGAAATGAAATCGCATTAGACTTCTAACCCCTACAACTTTAGTATGGGACATCTGTCCTGTACGAACAGACACACAAATGTGTGATTACTAACTACTAACATCAAATTAATCTAATAATCCGAAGGAGGAGTATCGGTGTTCGTCTGTTCTAAATAGGACTTCGACCCGTGAGCAGCCCCCTGGGGAATTATGTCGGAAAATCCGACACCATTTAATATATCATACAGATAATTGCTGCTGTATTACCAACAAGTAACCCATAGAAAACGTAACTTGTAGTGGAATTACCGTCTATAGAAAACGGGATATCATCACCACATACTATTATATTCTCCACCTATTATGGTGGGAATTATTCTTAAATACATTAGTCTTTGGACTTTACCATCATAAAAACATCTTATATAAATTAACTTAATTATCAATATTAAAGTAGAGTAAATGTGACCCTTCTATCACTTTCTGAAATCTGGACAATGTAAGCCAGGCGTCAGGGAGGAAGGAGGGCAGCCATTGTTGATACTAGACCAGAGGCTCACACGGGAGCAAATTCGGCTCCTGTTAATTTTACTTGGACGTAGTGTTATGGAAACCAAAGGTGTACCATTATCACATGCTGTCAACAAATTCAAGTTAAGTGTTCTTTCCGAAACCCATGTACCTTTCATTTATGGCCATTAATGTCATTATATAGGGTGTCCCGGTTAGAGCACGACATAGCCTCAAACTAAAGGTAATTAAGCCAGGTCTTTATTGTTCCATGTATAGTGTTTTCTCTGATATAGCTTGTCATATATAGGATTCTGGCTTCACAGCTAGCGCACTTTTGACAGGTCAAGACGAGGAAGCAAGATTTTGTGCACCAGTTACTGGGTGATGGAAGCTACCTCAAAGAGGATAATTTGGTGTCTACACCCTAGTTATACCTGGTGGACTAACCTGCTGTACTATAAGATAAGGAACCTTTTCAATGTATGTAGTCTAATTCTGTAGTTTGATTGGCTGCAGATATATATAAACTAATAAACCCCCCCTAATGTGTAGAGGATCGATTTGTGAGATTATGAGATTATTGCAGAAATACAGTCCACTTATCATTATACAAATTGCTATCGAAGTATATAAATTAACGTAAATATGAATTCATATAAATTAAATAAATCTAAATCTCACAGGTCGGTTCCCACATTTGTGTACTCTGGCCCTCCACACAGTGACAAGCTTAGTTCATACCCAGTCGTGGTCTTGTTTTCGACCGCCGGCCTCTCGGGAGTGGCTTTATCCTCTTTAATGCACTTTATCAGTAACTTTGTGCTCCTCCTAGTTGCACTGTGAGTAGAATATGGTCTCATGCAGCTATATGGTCTGTCTGGTATGTCATACTCATAAAAAATTAAGTCTTAGTTTTTCAGTTTATTTTTAGCTTATCATGCCCGAAACGCTGTGCATATTAGTGGCTTTAGGTTTAATATATACTTGCTGTATCTAGATATCCAACATTCTTTTTGTATCCCATTGTGTATGTATTTTTCCTAAATAAAAATATTATTAAAAAGACCTGGACATCTTCACCACAGATTCCAGTACACAGAAGCCTCCTCCTGGCCCTCGCAATATAATGCTGCGTAAATATTTGCGTTCACTGAAAGGGAATCAAGCCAATATCATCGACAGAGATGGGGCAATAAAACTTACGCACATAATAAAATGTCCTCAAGATTGTGGTGGAGGTAGTTTTAAATATAGATATGACAGAGCCCAATAGACTCAATAATTCTTTACACCAGTTGATTTACATGTGAGAGGCTGGACCAAAGAGCAAAAGTTCAACCCCCGCAAGCACAACTAGGTAAGTACATATACAAATACAAATAGTAACTCTAGCTAAATTTGCAAAATTTGTAATGGTAAGAAACTGCAAAGTGTAGCTTTACTAGGCTACAAAAGTATCCCTTAGGATACACGTTTTAGCTTTACTAGGCTTCAGAACTATCCCTTAGGATGCAAATTGTAGCTTCACAAGGCTATAGCACTATTTCTTAGGATGTAAATTGTAGCTTCACTAGGCTACAGCATTAATCCTTTGAATGCAAATTGAGCAACCTGTCCTCCGTAATAGTACATAGAATTTTGACAGATATATCCCCAACGATCAAAATATTATGTACTGTAAATCACAATGGCTCGCAAAATTGATCTGCTGCCCCGTTTTCTACTTGCGGGTCCTCGGTTAGGCAATTTAATACATCATTTTTGTAATGACGTAACAACTCGAGATGACGGGCTGATCAATTACGTTACTATAATTCACTTGCTGGAAGAGCCCTAGCAAATCAATTAGTTGCTCAACTAAATACTGAAAGAATTAACTTTAAGGAAGCATGTAAAGCATCACATAAAACCTCCCACACATGTATACATAATGGTCTCCCTGCCCAGCCAACAAACTTAATAGGCGGTCCTTGACAATTAATGTTTTATTTTGTGTTGCGCACCAACTTTGCAACTTGTAAAATTCGGCGATAAATCTTCTCCTAGGAGATGTACTAAGTCATTCTTTGAGTATATTCATCGTTATTAGATTCACGTTTCTACCGGATGACGTGGACAATAAAAGATCCATTTATTTGAACATTCTTGCAAAGCCATTAACACGCATAGCGTTCCGTTTAATTTAACATATCAGTTAAGATGAAAAGGTACATTGTAGCAAGGTTTTATATCAACACATAACTACAATATAAATTGACAGAGGTGGAAACTCTGGTAAAGATATATCTCTTAAGTACTTATATTGGGGAAGTGGGTAGTACAAGATACAGTATGAGTTTGAAGCACAAGGTAAGAAACTATGAGGATGAAGTTAGGTACTTTTTTTATATTTTGAATACGGCATAGATTGGACAATTGTTTAATTCATCAGGAAGTGAGTTCCAAAGACTGGGTCCTTTTGTTTGCATGGCGTGTTTACACAGACTTAATTTGACTCAGGGTATATCAAAGAGATATTTAGTTCTGGTGTGGTGCTCATGGGTTCTATTACACCTATTAAGGAAAAGTTTCAGATCAAGATTAGTATTTAGGAACAAGGTTTTGAACATGTAAATGGCACATGAGAATGTGTGGAGTGTATGTTTAGCATGTTAAGGACCTTAAAAAGAAGGGCTATGTGTTTTCTGAAGTCAGAGTTTGTCATAGTTCTAATAGCAGATTTTTCCTGAGTGATGATGGGCTTGAGGTCATTTGCAGTGGTTGAACCCCATGGACAGATACCGTATGCAAGATAGGGATAGATTAGTAGTAGTAAGTCTCCATCAGTCTTAGGAGACAATGGAGTTGCGTTCTGGTTATCGGTCTGGAGTGACCACTCCAGGGCGGAAAGCCAGGGTAGGAAGCTGTCACCCATGCAGCAGCTCCCCCCCCCCTCTCTCCACAGTGCCGAAAGTCTCCAATGGAAAGACAAACGCTAATACGACTGGTTCTATCGCCGTCACAGGAACTGTCTGAACTAAGTTGAAGGCAATAACGAACTGCCCTAGGGGCTCCAGCTCCGAAGTTTACCTCGAAGTTGGTAAAAGAAGCCACAGGCACTCCAAACCCAGAGACCGCCGTGGTCGGGACCAGAGAAGAATGACCCCAGCCTCCTGAAGCAGAGTTTGGGTCGCACGAGACCCAAGGGGTGGACGTCCGAGTCCCTCACCTACGGATTTCAGACAGAGATCGTCACAGCCCCCTTTCACCCGAGGACAGCTTCCTTCATGACCCGCAGAAGGAAGAGTAATAATTATTTATTGCAATTATTATTGTAATTAGTATTATAATAATAATACAATCAATTAATAACTATTACTCTTCCTTCTGCTGGGTCATGAAGGAAGCCGGCTGGGTCGTGAAGATTAGCTCGTAGCATAATGAGAGGAGAGCAGAGTGGAGAATATAATATCTGATTTTAAAAAGCATACCGACCCTTTTTTAAACTTGTTTGGCTATGTGTTGTATGTGTGTGCTGAAGTTCAGTCTCTTATCTATGTATTGGGCAAGGAACTTTCCCTCATTTTTATTGTTGTTAACACTGTCTATCTGAAGTTGAATTTGATTTACTACCAAATAAAATGTAGCACGTCTTTTTATCTTTAGTGTGAGTTTGTTGGTTGGACTCGTTTTTAATTCATTATTGACAATATTATTTGTGTGTGGGGTTGGGGTCAGAATAGGTGAAGGTAGTATCCTCAACAAATAGTATACGTTTAAGAATGTTAGAAACATTTGGCAAATCATTCATGTATATAGAAATAGGAAAGGTCCTTAGATGCTGCCCTGTGGCACTCCTGCTGTTAATGGTAGAGTGGTTATCTTGAGATCTTGAGGTTATCTTGAGATGATTTCGGGGCTTTAGTGTCCCCGCGGCCCGGTCCTCAACCAGGCCTCCACCCCCAGGAAGCAGCCCGTGACAGCTGACTAACACCCAGGTACCTATTTTACTGCTAGGTAACAGGGGCATAGGGTGAAAGAAACTCTGCCCATTGTTTCTCGCCGGCGCCCGGGATCGAACCCGGGACCACAGAATCACAAGTCCAGTGTGCTGTCCGCTCGGCCGACCGGCTCCCTGGAGGGAGTGGGGGAGGTTCTGTTATTGATGGCTATATAATGGTGTCTGTCACTGAAATAGGAACGAATATAGTCCAGAGCAAGGCTTTGGATACCATAGTGGTGAAGTTTAAGTAAGAGGTAATTATAGTTTACAATATCCAAGGCCGTTCTCAGGTCAATGAAGAGGCCAATTGGGAACTCATTTTTGTCAAGGGCTGTGTAGATTATATTAAGCAGGAGAATAATGGCATCATTGGTACTCTTTTGGTAAAGGAAGCCAAATTGGCAGGGACTTAATATGTAGAGTTTTACAAATTAGGAACAGAGCTGTTTGTAAATAATTTTTTCAAATATATTTGAAAGTATAGGTATATTTGATATTGGTCTGTAATTATTTATGTCAGCTGTCTCGCATCCTTTATGAACTGGCGTCACTCTTGCTTTTTTAAGGATATCAGGAAAAGTATGACACTACAGATTTGTTGAATAGCATAACTATGGGTAGTGCAAAAGCAGGGGCAGCACTCTTATATATTATAGACGGGATTTCATTACTATTCCCAGCTTTGGTTTTAAGCGATTGAATTATGAACATAATGTCTGGGCGGATTGGTAAAAGGAGTAGAGAGTTAGGATAGCGGTCAGTGACATATGTAGTAACATGTTTCTGGGTATCCGGGATTTTCTGGCAAGGTTAGCACCAGTTGATGAATAGAACCTGTTGAATTCCGTTGGCATTTCTAAGTCTGTTGCAAGTGTGTAACCATCCTTGGAGAGTTTTATCTTCTTGTTTTGTGTTTGTTGTTTAGATCCTAGGATGTTAGAGATGGCTTTCCATGTGCCTTTCATATTTCCTTTTGTTTCTTTAAATCTATTCTCATAAAAGGAAACTTTGGCTCTTCGTATTATATTGGTAAGCATTGATGAGTATCACTTTACGTCTTCTATTGTAACTAGTGTTACGGTGCCCTCTCCTATCTCTTTCGTTTGCCTGCTTTAAGAGTCATATCAGCTCTCCCTACTGATTCTCTGAGGTTCAGGGAGTCTAATGATATATGTGGCGACCAGACCGACTGCCAGTAAAGGGAGGGAAGTTACATTATAAGTTGTAAATAAAGGGAAATGGCACCCTGATATAAAATGAAACAGTATCCCCTACGGCAGATATGACCTTTTGGAAGGGACATTAGCCGATCGCGGATTGGCCGACGTGGGTCGCGGGCGACCAATCAGGGCCCGCCATGACGTCACCGAGTGCCCCGGGCGGCGCCAACGTGAGAGTTGATCTGACCTTGGAAGCGACAGGACGCGCCTCGGTCTGCTCTCAAGGATTAGAGGCTCTACAAGCCTTATTCAGTGGATTGAACTAGCCATCACAGCCCACCATAGTTACTGGAGACCCTGCGCTTCTGGGAAGCAAATAAGGAACCAAGTTCATTGAGCAGAGAAGTGCCAAACTTGGAAAATAGTCGGCGACGACGCTGGACGTGAGGTCTGGAAGGTGCGGCGGGCAGGCCTAGCTGTGACCGGGTCACACCCACTGAGAATCTTGGAAGGACGACACCGTGCCTAGGACAAAGAGCAACGCCTTGTGGGAGAGGCGAGTGTGGGGAAAATAGTGATTAGCTCAGCGCCCATCGATGAACCAGGATTGGGGCAGCTGAATCTCAGGGATTGGAACGGCGACGACGCGAAGGCTCCACGACACCTGAGGACCTGTGGAACGTCCTGGATCGTCAAGGATCGACCCAAGGAAGCGTGGGAACCTCACACCATCGAGGGACAGGCGTCGTGAGCCAGGAATGTAAGGTAGATCATTTTCCCTCCCATTACTCCTTGTGTGAGTAGGCTAGTTAGGCCACAATAGTTACTTATGTATGTGGCAACAGGACATTAATACTTCAGTAGTAGAGTAGGCTGCAAGGCAGCTTGTGTCCAGGACTGTCAGAGAGGACAGTGTGTATGGATGGCAGGACAGTGAAGAAGAGGCGCCGACGTGGTGAAGAGGCCCTCCTGTGAGAGTGTGAGACTCCTGTCTTTCTGCCCAGTTGAAGGAGTGTTGGAGGTCGTGGAAGAAGAGGCTGACGATCTCCAGACTCATTATCCATATTTCCATATTCATGTATTACTTGTAATTGTGTGTGTGTTCATGTAATTTGCATCAGTAAATTCACACATTTTATCACTGTGTTTAAGTGTGCCTCCATTTATGATAATTCTCTATGAGCATACACGAAGGTTATCATAGTACCACCTAGGGGACACAACGTTCTCTATAGAAGTTCTTATTGCCTGGAGGGTGGTAAAGACAGCACAGACTTACATAAGAGTGTACCCTTAGCCATCCGATCAGTATCGGTGCCTGAATGGTGGTAACTATTAACGTAGTGGCTGGAGAGAGGTAAAGCCACACAGACCTTCCTGGGAGAGTACCCTGGGCCAACAGTCTAGTAGCAGATCTATGGGAGTAGCAATCCTCTGGCTACAAACAATATATAATACACCCACTGAACTGCATTGCTGGGGTGCAGATATAATAACCCAGCTGGCGACCTTGCTAAGAAGATAGAGAAGACAGGCGGGAAAGGAGTTCCTGCAACCTTTTTTGTCAGGCAGGCAAGACTCAGGGAGGTTATGGTTATAAGGTAAGCCTGAGTCTTCCTTCACTCCCCCACGGGTCTAGGCCGGAACTGTTAACGGCAGTTTCCCCGTGTTCGACTGAAGGGCTTCCAGGGTGAATCAGTGGCACCCCTTTTGTGGTGGAAGCAAAGACCTGCGGAGGTGGGCATTGTTGGTCCTCTCCTGTGTGACCAGGGAGGCTCCGGTAAATCCCGGGAGTCGGAGGGGCTGAGTATTTGGGCCTTTTGAGCCCCTAGCAGCCGAGTGTTAGCAGAGCCCTGGACCACCCACCCCCACGTGACTGTGAACTGGCGACCTTGCCAGGATTCGAACCCAGGTAGCCAAGAACTGGGAACTTCGCCAGGAAGCGCGGATCAAGCTACAGTGTGGCCCAAATTTCAAGACAAGTGTTGCCAGGGTACTAATACAGTGTGGCCAGTGAATTCAGTAGTACTGTTACTCAACCGGCTAAGGGACTGAAACGGTGAAATTAGTGCCTACTAACTTGTCTGTGCTGTCGTGTATGCTCAATGATATAGAGATGGAGGAGGACAAAGTAAAGAAATTTATTGACACAAGGGACGAGAGAATTTTGGAGAAGTGTACCAAGTCCCAGCTCCAACAAGTGGCAAACCACTTTGGGATCAGGTTGAGGACGACTAAGGTAGCGGAGCGAAGGATAGAGATCATGGCACAGCTCACAGCTCGACAGGAGGCGACGGGAGAGGAGCCATCTCAAGAGGAGCCGTCCCGAGGAGAGCCGTCGCAAGGTGAACCGTCCCGACTAGAGCCACCCCAAGCGCCTACCAGTGTGGAGAGAATTCACAGTGAACATGGGAGCAGTGGAAGGTCCAGCTGTAGTAAGAGGAGCCTGCAACTGGAAATAATGAAGATGCAACTGGAAGCCCAGCTGCGAAGAGAGGAGAGAGAAGCGCAAATCCAGCGAGAGGAGCGTGAACGAGAGGCACGGCTGCAGCGAGAGGAGCGTGAGCGAGAAGCACGGCTGCAGCGAGAGGAGCGTGAGAGAGAAGCTCGGCTGCAGCGGGAAGAAGGAGAGAGACAAATGCGACTGGAGGAGATAAAGGCAAAGAAAGAAGTCGAATTGCGTCGCGTTGAGCGTGGTCTGCCCTCACTACCTGCACGGCGAGATGACCTCAAGGTAAGGGAACGTGACTTACCTACGTTCGAACCACAGGAAGCTGAGGCGTTCTTCGAACACTTTGAACGGATAGCAACTCTGAAGGAGTGGCCAGAAGATGATTGGGCTGCTCTGGTCCAGGGCAGGTTGACTGGTGAGGCCCGGGAAGCCTATAACATGCTGGACCTAGAGGAGTGTACTAGTTACGACGCGATTAAGAATGCGGTGCTCCACTCATTCCGGCTGACTCCGGAGATGTACCGGAAGCGGTTCAGAGAGTATACAAGAGCGTCGGGAAAGACTTACGCCGAGACCACCAGGGATATGGAACGGAAATTCCTACGATGGTTGAAGGCGGAGGAAGCGGAGTCGGTGGATGATATCAAACGACTGATAGTTATGGAGAAGTTTATGTCAGTGCTCCATCCTGAGTTGCGAGTAAGGTTGAGAGAAGCAGGTATTAAGGACCTGAAGGCTGCAGCGGACCGAGCCGACATGCTGGAGGAGGCACTACATCTCAGGAGGGAGGGGCCGCCCAGACACTCACCTTACCCCAGGTCGGGAGGGAACCTTAGGAGTTCAGGAGGAGCGAGGATGGCTGGGGACTCTCCCAAGAGTAGTGTACCCAATGAGGTAACCCAGTTCAAGAGCTCAAGGGACGCGGGGAGGAATCCCCAACCTGTGAGCAGTGGACCTAGCTCGGGAGCGAGTGCTGCTGCCCGGGAACTGACGACAGAGAGTCCTAGGAGGACTCAGGGAACCTCTACCATTGGTGCTACCAGGAGGACTGGTAGAGGATCGCCTAGGAGAGGCGGTCGGTGTTACAACTGTGGGGGACGAGGACACCTTGCAAGGGAGTGCGGTCGCCCCAGGCACGGTGGAAACGTGGCTTTTGCGAGGATGGAAAGCGGAGAAGCCAACGATTATTCAGGTGATATGCCGGTGATGAGGGAGAAGAGGATCCACCCCTTTGTGTGTGAGGGGACGATGAAGATAAGGGGAGCTGATCCTGTGCTAGCGAGGATGCTGAGGGACACTGGGTCCGACTTCACCCTTGTTAGTGAATCCCTCTTCCCCGAGGACTATAGAAGTTCCAGTACAGGGGAGGCCCTGATAAGGACGTTGGGGGGACAAGTGAGGATGCCCCTCCATAGGGTGACTCTTAATTCAGACTATGGTTGTCAGACTCTCTTGGCAGGGGTCTGTGCTTTACTGCCGAGGATGGACGCTCAGGTGATCCTAGGGAATGACTCCTGTGGGGGATGTGTTCTCCCGAATTTGATTAAGGGTGAGGAGTGTGTAGAGCCCTATCGACAGAGCAGCAAGACGGGCGCCAGTAGTGGCGAAATGGAAATTGCGAGAGTGGCATTTCCGGTATGCGCAGTGACGTCAGGACGAGACGTCAATGAAAGTGATGTGAGCGGATCCAGTCACGCCGAAGAGAACATGCCGGGTGACCTGGGGCTCGATCATTTGTTCCAAGAGGAGGCCGGAGGACAAGCGACAGGTGAGGAAGCGTCGGATAAGAGTGTCCAAGTTACTCTCACCAGTCCTTTAGGTATTGACCGCACCCGTTTAGGTGAGCTGCAAAAGGAAGAGTTTCCTGAGTTGGTACGGGAGGCGGAAGGAGGTCTCGCTAGACCCAAGTCACCGACTCATTTCTTCGTGGAGAAGGGAGTGCTAATGAGGCAGTGGAGGCCGGTTAGTGAAGAAGCGGGCGATGATATGCTGAGAGTGAGGCATCAGGTGGTGGTGCCAGCTCAGTACAGATGCGCGGTGCTAAAGCTTGCACACACAGTGGATCCCGCGGGTCACTTGGGAGTAACCAAGACCTTAGGCAGGCTTCGGGAACATTTTTATTGGCCGGGCATGGACGCGGATGTAAGAAGAATTTGCAAGACGTGTTTCCCGTGCCAGAGAGCGGGGAAGAACGTCCCTGCCATCCCGAAAGCACCTTTAGTTCCAGTTCCAGCATTTGGCCAGGCGTTTGAGCGCCTAATAATCGACGTCGTGGGGCCACTACCCAAGACAAGAAAAGGGAACAATTACTTATTGACTATCATGTGTGCTTCGACGAGATTTCCAGAGGCGATCCCAGTGTGGAAGGTGACATCGAGATGCGTCATGGGACACCTTCAGCGGTTCTTTGCTTGGGTAGGTGTGCCCAAGGAGATCCAGTCCGACTGTGGAAGTATTTTCCAGTCGAGGTGGTTTAGGCAGGCTGTTGCGAGCTGGGGAATAGCCCAACTACGATCGTCTCCTTATAGACCTCAATCGCAGGGAGCGATTGAGAGGTTTCATTCAACTCTGAAGACTATCTTAAGAGTGTATTGTGCTGAACAGGGAGCGGAATGGGATGAGGCTGTCTGTCCAGCCCTGTTCGCGATCCGAGATGCTATAGTTGAGTCTCTGGGATTCTCTCCATTCCAGCTAGTGTTTGGGCACGAAGTAAGGAGCCCGTTATTGATGCTGAAGGAGCGGATGACGGCGGAGAAGATATTAGTGACAGTGGAAGAGTATGTGCGAAGATTCCATGAACGATTGAAAACGGCGAAGGAGCTGGCTGCTGATCACTTGAAGACAGCGCAAGAGAAGATGTCGATCTGGTACGACAAGAAGGCTGTCCCAAGGGAGCTCGAGGCAGGAGCCAGAGTGATGATGTTGCTACCTGGGAGGGGTAGAGTGACGGAATCACGCTTTGGTGGTCCATACTCGGTTGTTCGGCGTGTGGGTCCTGTAAATTATGAGATCAGCAAGCCGAATCGCCCTAACAAGACACAGGTGTGTCATATCAATCGTTTAAAGCCATACTTCCCAGAGGAGCAAGAGAGTGCGGGAGTGAAGGGAGCAACACAGTCGCGAGAGGGGAAATTGGTTCTGTGTATGGAGATGGACCAAGTGTTGCCAGCGGAGGAGAAAAAGTGGGCCCGTGCCGATGGTACGCGCCTGTCGAATACAGAGAGTTTGACACACCTAGAAGACAGGCTGCGTCATCTGGATAAAGAGAAAAGGAGAGAACTAGTGACCCTGATAAGAAGGAACAAGTCGCTTTTCACGGATGTGCCCCGACGGCACAAGAGTGTGGTGCACGAGGTGGACGTGTGCGGAGGAAAGCCAATCAAGCAGAGTGCTTATCGGGTGAGTCCCGAGAAGAGGAAAATCATGCGACAGGAGGTGGAATATCTGCTAGCGAATGATCTCGCTGAGCCCAGCAACGGTGAGTGGAGCTCGCCCTGTGTGCTGGTCAAGAAGAGTGACGGATCATATCGTTTTTGCACTGACTATCGTAAAGTGAATGCCATAACCGTGTCAGATTCTCACCCGATGCCCCGAATAAGTGATTGCGTCGACCAAGTAGGAAATGCAAGGTTTGTCACCAAGGTCGACCTGCTGAAAGGGTATTATCAAATCCCTTTGTCTCCGAGTGCGAGAAAGATCTCAGCGTTTGCTACTCCAGACGGATTGTACCAGTACAAAGTGCTTCCGTTTGGTATGAAGAACAGCGGAAGTTGCTTTCAGAGGATGATGAACGAAGTGCTAAGAGGGATGGAAGGCTGCGCCGTGTATATAGATGATATAGTGGTGTACGCCGATAGCTGGAAACAACACATGAATCGACTGACGGAGTTATTCCAACGATTTGAAGAAGCGAACCTGACCGTTAATCTGGCCAAGAGCGAATTCGGAAAGGCCCGATTAGAATACTTAGGTTTCGTCGTGGGTCAAGGGGAAGTGACTCCCGTAGACCAGAAAGTGATGGCAATCAAAGAATATCTGAATCCCAGGACGAGAAAGGAATTGTTACGATATTTAGGGATGGTTGGATACTATAGAGGATTTTGCAATAACTTCTCGACAGTGGGACACCCTCTGACTGAATTGCTATCTAAGAACGTTAGATGGAAGTGGGGGGAAGCATGCCAGGAGTCCTTTGAGAAGACTAAGAAGTTGTTGACTGAAGCGCCAGTGCTGATTTCGCCTGACTTTGAGTCAGACTGTATCTTATACGTCGACGCTAGCGACGTGGGGATTGGAGCCATGTTAGCTCAAGAGAAGGACGGAGTCCACCGTCCAGTGGCATTCTACTCGAAGAAATTCGAAAAGTACCAGAGGGCTTATAGTACAGTGGAAAAGGAAGCCTTGGCCCTGATCCTGGCACTGAAGCATTTTGACATCTATGTGGGTGGAGGTACTAGACCGGTGCAAGTGTTCACCGATCATAACCCCTTGACGTTCGTGCACAGGATGAAGAACACGAACCAAAGGCTGACAAGATGGGCCCTACTGTTCCAAGAGTACTGGCTAAAAATCAGGCACATTAAAGGAAGGGAGAATGTGGTGGCAGATGCCCTCTCCCGGATTTACTAACCGATATGACTCTTATTTTAAGGGGAGGGGTATGTTACGGTGCCCTCTCCTATCTCTTTCGTTTGCCTGCTTTAAGAGTCATATCAGCTCTCCCTACTGATTCTCTGAGGTTCAGGGAGTCTAATGATATATGTGGCGACCAGACCGACTGCCAGTAAAGGGAGGGAAGTTACATTATAAGTTGTAAATAAAGGGAAATGGCGCCCTGATATAAAATGAAACAGTATCCCCTACGGCAGATATGACCTTTTGGAAGGGACATTAGCCGATCGCGGATTGGCCGACGTGGGTCGCGGGCGACCAATCAGGGCCCGCCATGACGTCACCGAGTGCCCCGGGCGGCGCCAACGTGAGAGTTGATCTGACCTTGGAAGCGACAGGACGCGCCTCGGTCTGCTCTCAAGGATTAGAGGCTCTACAAGCCTTATTCAGTGGATTGAACTAGCCATCGCAGCCCACCATAGTTACTGGAGACCCTGCGCTTCTGGGAAGCAAATAAGGAACCAAGTTCATTGAGCAGAGAAGTGCCAAACTTGGAAAATAGTCGGCGACGACGCTGGGGCGGCGCCGCTGGACGTGAGGTCTGGAAGGTGCGGCGGGCAGGCCTAGCTGTGACCGGGTCACACCCACTGAGAATCTTGGAAGGACGACACCGTGCCTAGGACAAGGAGCAACGCCTTGTGGGAGAGGCGATTGTGGGGAAAATAGTGATTAGCTCAGCGCCCATCGATGAACCAGGATTGGGGCAGCTGAATCTCAGGGATTGGAACGGCGACGACGCGAAGGCTCCACGACACCTGAGGACCTGTGGAACGTCCTGGATCGTCAAGGATCGACCCAAGGAAGCATGGGAACCTCACACCATCGAGGGACAGGCGTCGTGAGCCAGGAATGTAAGGTAGATCATTTTCCCTCCCATTACCCCTTGTGTGAGTAGGCTAGTTAGGCCACAATAGTTACTTATGTATGTGGCAACAGGACATTAATACTTCAGTAGTAGAGTAGGCTGCAAGGCAGCTTGTGTCCAGGACTGTCAGAGAGGACAGTGTGTATGGATGGCAGGACAGTGAAGAAGAGGCGCCGACGTGGTGAAGAGGCCCTCCTGTGAGAGTGTGAGACTCCTGTCTTTCTGCCCAGTTGAAGGAGTGTTGGAGGTCGTGGAAGAAGAGGCTGACGATCTCCAGACTCATTATCCATATTTCCATATTCATGTATTACTTGTAATTGTGTGTGTGTTCATGTAATTTGCATCAGTAAATTCACACATTTTATCACTGTGTTTAAGTGTGCCTCCATTTATGATAATTCTCTATGAGCATACACGAAGGTTATCATAGTACCACCTAGGGGACACAACGTTCTCTATAGAAGTTCTTATTGCCTGGAGGGTGGTAAAGACAGCACAGACTTACATATGAGTGTACCCTTAGCCATCTGATCAGTATCGGTGCCTGAATGGTGGTAACTATTAACGTAGTGGCTGGAGAGAGGTAAAGCCACACAGACCTTCCTGGGAGAGTACCCTGGGCCAACAGTCTAGTAGCAGATCTATGGGAGTAGCAATCCTCTGGCTACAAACAATATATAATACACCCACTGAACTGCATTGCTGGGGTGCAGATATAATAACCCAGCTGGCGACCTTGCTAAGAAGATAGAGAAGACAGGCGGGAAAGGAGTTCCTGCAACCTTTTTTGTCTGGCAGGCAAGACTCAGGGAGGTTATGGTTATAAGGTAAGCCTGAGTCTTCCTTCACTCCCCCATGGGTCTAGGCCGGAACTGTTAACAGCAGTTTCCCTGTGTTCGACTGAAGGGCTTCCAGGGTGAATCAGTGGCACCCCTTTTGTGGTGGAAGCAAAGACCTGCGGAGGTGGGCATTGTTGGTCCTCTCCTGTGTGACCAGGGAGGCTCCGGTAAATCCCGGGAGTCGGAGGGGCTGAGTATTTGGGCCTTTTGAGCCCCTAGCAGCCGAGTGTTAGCAGAGCCCCGGACCACCCACCCCCACGTGACACTAGCCAATCCTATATTTTTTTCGTATTCTGGTTACTTGTTAATTGCTTTAAGTATGCCTGTCCTCTGTAATAGTACATAGAGCCGGGGGTTGTTTAATCTTTTCACAGTTACTTGCTTCGTGAGGAGAGGACAGTGTGTGTTGTAGAAGCTTAGAGTTTTGAAGAGAATAATGTCGGCTAATGAATTTAGATCCTGTGTATTGCTGAGTTCAGAATCCCAGTTTATATTTTGAAGTGCATTTGTGAGGTTCCATATTGCTACTTTGCTGTGTAGTCTAAAGGTAAGTTTATTGGTAACCGACGGTCTTATGTCCATGTATGCTGAGAGGAAAGTAGGATAATGATCAGTCCATATGTGATCCAGGGTTGTAGCAGATGTTTGAGTAATTCGTGTGGGCTTGTTGATTGTGGGGATAAGCATACAGGAGTTCATGCTGTTTAGGAAGTATTCGAATTGGGGGCTATTTTGTTGACAAAGGTCAATGTTGAAGTCACCTCCAAGGATGGTGTGGTTTTTGTTGAGTTTGTTGTTTATGATTAGGTTCCTTATATTATCAGAGAATGTAGTTGCATTAGTAGGGAAAACTGTAAATAGCTCCAATAGTTATTGATGATTTATGGGATTTTGAACGAGAATTGAGAAAAAGTATATTCACAGTAGTCGTCTCTATTGCTAATAACACTTGTGCAATTAAAGTTATCTTGATAATAGATAGCTGTACCAACTCCTTTTTTTGTCAGGCCTGCAGTTGTGAATGGCTATATAGCCGGCTAAGTTCTATAGATGGAATGGTCTTTACTTAGCCATGTTTCAGTTAGAATAATGAAAGATAGTTTAGTGCCTAGTGCTTCAAATAGTTATTGATGTCATCAAAATGTTTACCAAGTGAGCTGACATTTTAGTTGAATTCTGATAGGCTAGTTTTATTTTGGAGTTCGTTTTTTGCAAGTAACTGTTTTTTTGTATAGTAACTGCAATCGTTAAAACAATTACAATAAAAATTCAAATTAAAAAATAAAGAAAATTTAACTATAAAATGAGATGAAAATTTAACTATAAAAAGGAGGCATATGATTAGTAATAAAATGAACTTTGCAAAATTATTAAAATTACACAATAATTAAATAATAATAAAAATAAACTAATTTCAGTAGAATAATAAAACTTAGGAGCAATCATAACAAAATTCTAGATATAAAATACCTATAGCAAAAAAATGCTAATACACATATAATAGGAACTAGTAGGAGTAAAATAAAAATCTCTGTAATTAGACAAGAAGGACACAGATGTCAAGTAAAAACTAAAGATTCAGTACGATTGACAAGAATAATATTCTATATTGAGACTAGATTAACATTTTTATATAATAACTATAGCAGAAAATGCATATATAACTGGAAAAGTTAATAATGAAATAAGAACCATTGTAATTAGGTAAGTAGGATGCAGATGACAAGTAAATTAAGTAATCAATAAAGATTGACCAGATTAATATTCAATAATAGTATAGAATAATGAAAAGAAAAATATGACAAAGCTAATATTAATTAATTAATACGATTAATGCAATCTTAATACATCATAAGCTTAATGATAATTAACTTAATTATGATCCTATAATGAACATAATCTTAATAAAAATATGATCTCAAATAAATTTAATCAAATTATCATTAAATTTAAGGATAACAGAAAAATAATACAAACAAGTAGGCTTTTGCTAAGATACTGAGGTAGATGCTTACATAAGTACATGGAGACTTTACTGAGAAGTTAGGAACTTTATGGATGAGAGAGCAATTTTTTAACCAATAGAGCGAAAGACAGCATTTTGGATAAGGTAAGACTTGGTCACTCAACTAGAATAATCTTTGGGCCATCTTAAACAATTAAAAGTGGGTTAGTATGACTCTTGATAAGCAGAAGAGGCATCTTCAGAGACTAAATATATTATGTAATTGTTTATTCAATATTAATGCAACAACAAACTTCCACTATGTAAGCACAAGAAGGTAACTGCTCTCTTCACTTCCTACCTGGAGTATACCAGTCCACCCTGACCAGGCCTGCACGTCGGATACTTATTCTAGAAGCTCAAGCTACTTTAAATTGGAGTGATAATTCTTCGCCAAAACTTCCTATAGTCAGCCTTGAACAGGCACATAGTGACCCCAGATCACCAACAGTTACAGGAGATGTGGTTAGGCCTCTCACTTAGAGCCACGTTCCAGATACGTTACTAAATTAAGCAAACACTGCTAATTCTCGTTGTATAATTTGTTGCACAAGCACTCGTAAGCATTTAGACACTTATTCTGAGTTCTTGCTTCCATATTACCAACTCTCTTTGGTAACATTTGAGAGGATCATTCCATGCAGCTTTTGCCTGTCTGAGTTCTTTGACACAAGTGATTTACAGCTCCAATGATGAACCGGCATTGTCTCTTTGAAGGTCACATGACTTCTAGAGTGAGGGGTACATACATCTGCATGGACCAGCTCTAATATCAATTATAGTCACTCTGCAAGATATAAATTGACAGAAAATATATGTGAGAGTAGCTGTTGGAAATGTCCAATACCCTAATACTAACCCACAGTGCGATAATATACATTTATTGTACTAGGAATACGCATTTACTAACATTACTAATAAGTAGCCTCATACAGCAAATTCTTACTAATATCGGGTGCCAGTATTGCGTCAGTCGCCCGGCTCTCTTGAGAATAAATTATATTTTTCCATAAATTGAATTAAACCCAGTCTAACATTATAGAATTTAATAAGGAATATCGATTGGTAATCGATTTATTTTTATTTAGAAACTTAAATAGCCGTTTATTGGAAAGAGTTGTATAAAGTTGCGATCAGCTGTTCCAATAAACAAAGTAATAAACTAAATTTCCACCACGAATATATATTTTCCATCTAACGTCATTTAGGTTAAATGATTTGCACAGCGAGAAACATTCTGCTGTTACCTAAATTACGTTATTGTGATGTAAAATAACGCATGTAAAGTTTCCATCTATTGGGAAATTAGAATTAAATTCTGCAAATTATTCCCTAAGTTTCCAACATTCGTCGCTAGGTGGCGCGCAGGTCACTAGTAGAAAACTTGGCAGAGAGAGACACCATTACGGTTTGGTACCCCTGGAACTGGTGTTTATTATCGATCGAATTGAGGAGCATCCGTGCAGTAGCGAGCTTCAGATCGATTCAACAGCTTCAAGAAATTACGGACATTGCATCCGGCATGGCAGAGTACCACTGATTTATTATTTTGTCCATTATTATATAATCATGTTGGTGTCTTGTCGTTATGCAGTTTACAAACCTAATAACTCTCGTTTTTTTATTATTATTATTTTCTACCACAGACGTGGCCACACATTTACAATGCTAACCAGCATATATACATTTTCTTCTGTCCTCCATGGACAGGGTTAGAGATGTGTTAAACATATAGTTCAGGGGTTTATTGAACAATCAACCACAGAAGGTGATTCGGTGCTTTTAAAATGCTAAGCTAACCTACATTCATAAATACATAGATACACAGATTTACGTATGCCCTACGTAAAGTGTTCGATATGTCTTTTTACATAGTGTCATTAATGTGCATTTACAAAGGTGAAATGTAATTCTGATCAGCTTCCATATATACTTTATACACATACATATACATATATACATACATACATATATACATACACATACACATGCATTCACATACATTTGTCTCTTTTACTCTGACAGGGTGAGATAGCTGATAGAGAAACTAGTGTGCAATTAAGTACTTAATCACTGAAGGTGATTAAGGTGCTTTTACAAATTCAGGTTATATAGTTACATCACATACATACATTGTATAATTGATATATGGTCAGTCTTGGGTACAAGTCCAATATATCATCAAGTGTTCCAGTACTCTTATAATAATTACACAGTTCAGCATACCTTAGCCCAGGAGGGCGAAAGTCAGTCAATATGGGACATTCTACAATATAATGTTCAAGAGAGTGCATGTTTTCTCTTTCACAAAGTTGACACATTGTGTACTCGACATTTGGGTTTTTGTGAAAGCTGCCAGATACGTCTATATCCCAGGCGTATTCTGGTCACTATAACATCACATTGCCGGGTTCTTGTACTATTAGTCCCATATGTGGATATCTCCTCACGATATCTATCATAATATTTAATGCTACAACTTTCAGGTCTTTGTGAATTTGTTAGGTCGGTGAGATCTTCATTAGATATTTGTTTAAGTACTCTCTTTGTCACTTCTAATGAAACACCCATATCAATTTCTACCACTGGTTTTCTACAGGCTTTGCAAGGATATCAATAGTGTCATACCTTGAGATGCCAACATGTGATGGTATCCATAGGAATTTAATTTCAAATCTGTTTTCTTTAGCAGCTAAAACATTCATTCGAATATCACTGACTATTTTCTGGGTGTCACTACTATGTGCGTTCAATGCCAGAAGTGCGCTCTGCGAATCACAGTATATAAGTCCACTGCCTTTGTCTTTTAAAAATTCAGTGGCAAGGTATATGCCTGCAAGTTCGGTTTGAGTTGTACTTGCCCAGTCATTGACGCGCTTCATTGCTGTATGTACGAGAAGATTGTTCAAATATATTACATGCGCAACCGGTATATCGTCCACCATCTTCTACAGAGCCGTCGGTATAGCACTGATACACATCGTTACCCATACTCTGAGTACACTCAGTGATGCTTTTCAGTGCTGTTTTAATAATGTAGAGTGCACACTATCTTTCTTGGGCGCATTTACAAAATCAACTGATAGATCCTAGTTATCCCATGGAGTAATTGGTTGATTAATCATTAATTGAGTTGGGTACATATATAATATTTTGATGAATTGGCTACCTTGTAGAACCAAAATACATAATCAGATTTCGTTCTTCTTCTATAGACCTCAGGTGAGTGCAGAATATTAGAAAGTTTAGCTTGAAACTTCATGTGTTGTCTAGATCTACTCAATGCCTTCACGCCGAAAACTGTGCTAATAGACAAAATTCTCTCACTTATGGTAGGTAATTTTAACTCTGCTCTCATATTAACTATTCTCGTGGACTTTGGAGCCCCAAGGATGAGACGCATAGCTTCATTTTGCAAGGTTTCAAGAGATTTCAGCTCTTTGCCTGTATACAGTGTGAGATGTAGAGCATTGTAGTCAATCACAGAGCGTATAAATGATACATAAAACATTCTAGCAAGTCTCACGTTAATTCCATGATTGACACCAACAATGACCCGCAAGGGCTTTAATCTCTCCCACAGTCTCCTCTTGAGAGAAGAAAGGTACCCAGGGTCGTTAATGGGGACACCAAGGTATCTGTAAGACTCATAGTTCCTAAGTGCTCGCCCATTTATATAATAATTGGCTGGTGGAATACCACACGGAATGAGGGCACGAGTTTTCTGTACAGAAATAAGGAGGCCACATTCCTCAACTCTAGTAGCAAAAGCATCGAGCAGAACTTGCATTCTCGGCTCAGAGGCAGCCTGTAAACATATATCATCAGCATAACAAATGACAGAATCTTCATTATTAGTTGGAAGATCTTTAATAAGTTTATGCATCAGAACGTTGAACAACAAGGGGCTGAGGACCCCTCCTTGTGGAGTTCCCAGTTCAAAGTGTTTGCTCTCTGTGCTTTTAACACCATTAAACAAAACATTTGCTGTTCGATTAGACAAATAGCCCTTTATCCATTTCAGTAGTTTTCCTTGTATTCCCAGCTCGGCAAGCTGTTCCAGTATGATTTCTCTGTTTGCTGTATCAAAAGCTGCTGCTAGGTCGATGAAGACTGTTTGAGGGAAAGCTTCAATATGTGCGAAGTACTCAGCAAAACAGTGTTGTGTGCTGAGGCCAGGCATAAATCCAAACGGTTGGGGTGACAGGTGCCCCTGAATACGATACATGAGTCGGTTAAGAACAATACATTCAAGCACTTTATAAACACACGATGTTAGAGATATGGGTCTATAATTATTTGAGTGTGGTTTGGGGATGGGAACAATGACACTCTTTGTCCAAGCATCAGGTAATACTCCTTCACTTAAACTCATTCTGTACAACTAAAAAGTGGATTACCCGGTACGTGTGAGACTAATCTCAGTAGATTGTAAGTAATACCGTCCTCTCCAGGAGCAGTTGATTTTCCCATCTTTAGTGCATGATTTAATTCCCATTCAGTTACATCATTAAGGTCTGACACATCGATATCTGTACAGGCAAGATTGATGGTTCGTTGTCTGTTGGGGCGTGTGTCATCAAGTTTATGCTGTATGTTAATTGGGAGTGAGTCGTAGCTTGATGTAAGTGCCCATTGATCAAGGAGAACGTTTGCTTGTTCCAGTGGGCTGTGGTGCAGTGGTTTCGTTGGGTTGCTTCTAGAGATTTTTCGTATCTTTTCCCAAACTTCAACAAGTGTTTTTTGCTCATTTATACTTTGTAGGAACTCTTCCCAATGTTTATTATGTATAACGTTGCTCATGTCTCTCACCTCTCTATTTGCAACTAGAAATGCATGCAAGTCACCTTGTGCTTTGGTTCGTTTGTATGTATCTCCAAGTTGCTTTACTCGTTCATGTTCTTTAACAAATACGGAGTCAAGGACCCACTTGGGTGGTGGTAGGTGTTTTCCACTTCTGCTAGGTTTACGGCCTGTTCCCCAACACACCCATGTGTCGTAGTAGGTAGTAATCGTATCAACGAGATCTCTGGAGAAGGCTTGCACATTCGTTATTGTGTAATCTTGATACAATTTTGAAATACAATTAATAAAGTGGTCATGCAAGCCATATGGAATATTCATTTTCCGTCTCTGATGTCTATTAGGTACATCACACTGTACCTCATAGGAACCAGAAACTGCATAGTGATCACTAACCAAGTGATTTACTAACGAACATTTCATCCTATCTTGAACAAGGTTTCTACCCATTACATAATCAAGTCTGCCTCCCAATAAATGAGTTTGGGTATTCGTAGTATACACGGGTAATCTGTTGTCATAAACATATTTCATAAATTTGCATCCATTATCGTTGTTAGTAATGTCTCTGTGAGGAAATGAAAATTCCCTCAGCTAGTTTTTCTAGTTTTCTAGATTAGGCTAGAGTCGCTCTAGGGAATCTAGACAAGAAGTTTTCAAACTATATGCACTTGTGTGGTGTTGGATGAAAGCTTATGCGAAGGACCATCGTTTAAAACTAGCCAGAGGTCTGTGACTGCTCTGTAGAGAGAGTTACAGAATTTAGTCTGTTTTCTGGGAAAATGAGATTTGAGAATTGAGGTGTAGGTGGGTACTTGACTCGCCAACGGTTTTAGAGGTGGGGGGACAGAGGAGTGAACGTCGCCTCCCCAACCATGTGAGGTATGGCGCCACTGTCATAGGCCTCCCCCTCCTCGTGACGTCACAGGACGCCTCATGGTGAGGGCGTCTGTGATTCGTCTAGGCACCTCAGCCTCGTGGCGAGTTTTAGGCGCGAACGGCTGTAATTGGAAGCGGCTTGAGGGGTTGTGCTGATTGGTCAAGACAAGGTAGGGGGGAAGATGGGCATTTGAGTTCCCCTATACCGCCAAAATCTTCAGTCTGAGCTGGGCGGCGAGCTAAGAAGGTGTCCCCAGGTGGGGGTAGCGTCTGCCACCACCACCACCGTTAATTACTGTGTCATCCTTATTACTCATCGTGCATGGCACTCCTGCTATCATGGATTGTGTCGAGGCCCAATTCGCATGAAATGGGGTCAAGGAGTATGATAGAAACAGAAAAAATCTAAGAAACACTGTTCACCCATGAGGCATGTGACAGGCCTTATGGTGTATCAAATGGTTCCTCACAATGGGTTCGAGTATCAGGCCAATTGGTGGAATAAGGGCAGGGCCTCCTAGTGTAATTGTGGTGATATTACAGGCCCCTGTTGGACTTTGAATTCCACCTTGCTGTGTCCGCCATGTGGTGACGCCGGCCATTATCACACCCGGTGTACGAGCGAGGCATGCTCTGGTATGATGAGGGTGTGGGTGTTCTCCCATCCACGTTGTGTATGCCTGTGGCCAGTCAACCAGCCTGAGGCAACCCCCCACGTGCGCGCCGCGCCGCTCAGTGGCAAGACAGTGAGGCCACGTGATGGCCACACCCTGGCCACCCGCCTGTGGGCCACCCTGGCCATCCCACGCGCCAGCTCAGCCTGGGTGGGGCGCTGTGATGACCCTCGCTACTCCGTGGCCACCCTTAGGGCCATGCGGTGGCCACATGCCTTGGCCACCCCCTTGAGCCACGCTTTGCCACCTGCCCTGGACACCCTAGGGCCACACCTAGTCGATGCACGTGGAGCGAGCTAGGTGTTCTTCAGCCAGTGAGGTAGTGACCGGGGAAATGAATGTAATGAGAGTGGAAATCGTGAGTATAATTGTTACAGTGTCTTAGGACTGTTGTTAATTCCAGTAACAGCTGTGTTGTCCCATAGCGCCTGCCAGGCGAGGGAAGCAGCCGAGAGACCACTGCCTGTACTGACGTCCAGGTGACTGGTTGTGATGTACCTGGAGATGGATGATGTACACAATACCACACAGGTAGATGTATATGTTGTGTGTAGACTGACTCGAGTATGTAACCAGTCAGTGTAGAGATTTACCATGTAAGTGATCATTGTTCTGTCGATTCTATATATATCGTTCAGAGTCTAGATTAATGCCATGTTGCCGCATGTTAATTATATCATTGCAGGGGTAGGAAGGCCAGTGTTGTAGGGTTGTCAGTGGATACCCTGAGGTCTGTATAATTATGTATAATTTATCTAGTGATATAATTTTCATTGATTAAGTGAATGCCATTTCCATGTGTTTTCATTTGCATGTATATATATATACGGTGTTGTGTGGAGAGTAAGCAGATGTGATTGCTGACTGATTGTCTAATATGTCATTAGCATGTGGGGTATGCTGACGGCATCATTATGTTGTAGGTTTGGGCAGTGTTGTTGTTGGTATATGTAATATTACGGCCCTAGGAGCTGTGTTGAGGATTTAAGAAGGTCCCTTTGATTATTCAGGGGAATTCACAGTACTTAATGAGAGCAAGCAATTGATTAGTATAGCCTAATTCTGAAAATTAGTGCCAGCTGTCCGCGTAGTGACGATGTTTTATATTAACGTAAATTGTCTTGCTGAAGTAGTAGTGATTGCTCACAGTAGTCCCTTGCAACTGTTGCAAGATTAGAGGGAGCAGTAATGTTGGTATACTTTGTTGTTGTCCTAACCGTGTGTCATTACTGTGTGGGTACAGTAATTAACGTGTTGCAGAAGCTGCAACCGTATGTGGGCTGTGTATTTATGTTGTTATACATGCCACTGTAAGTGTGACCTATGTAACCTGGGGTTACTTTGTATTCTTTAAGTTGTGTTGAGGACTTAAGGATTCAGTGAGTTAATTAATGGGAATTAACTTTATAAGGGGTTGCATATTCCTTGAGTGTGAGAGCTGTTAAAGGAGAACAGTATTGAGCTTGTTGAGATACGTTTCCGGTGCAATTAATTGTCCGTGTGACAACTAATTGACCACTCTATCTAATTATGTAATTAGCATTCTCATCATGAGTTCACATAGTGGGAGAGGAACTGTCAGAGTCTGTCAGTATTTGTGTTAACGTAATTTGCTCGAGACTAATTACCTTTCTGGGGTATAGCAATTAGTTGCTCATGTTAATTAGTGGAGTAATTAACGTCAGGGGTCTTGATGACTCGGTAAAGCGAGGTCATGGAGCTAGCATAACTTGTTATATTAATCATATCCTGTCTGATGGCAGTGGATTAAGATGCACTCATGTTAATTAGTGGAGTAATTAACTCCTCGCCCGTGAATTTACAGTGTTTGATGAGACCTGCTTAGGCATTGTGGAGTGAGACGTATTTTTGTATGATTAATTATCGGTCCTGGTGACAGTTAATTAATTGCTCGGGGTTAATTAGGGTAATTAACACTCATTAAAGTAAATTTTGACATAGACTGTTGAGAAGCTACCAAGTTAGTGGTAGGCTTAGTTAACGTAACTCGATGGGGATTTAATTAGTGGTCCGTTTGACATTAATTAGGAATTACTGAATACTTGCAAGGAGTCAAGTGTGATGTAATGTAAGAGAGACTTTGAGTTATTGTTAACAAGATGAATTGTGTTAAGGGAGACAAGTGTTGATGATTAACGTAGAGTACCATCATGTTGTTGTCTAAGAGAGACAAGTGTTTGTGATTAATGTAGTACTTTGTTGCTGACTGCTGATCATTAAGTCAGCCTTCAGCGATTTTAAGTATGCACGTCTTAAACGTAGCGCAAAGACATTAACAGCGGTCAATGGGGAAAAGATTGAGATCGTAGGTCAAGGTACAGTTAATTTTGAGATTGATGGGGAATTGCAACCTCACACATGTACGATCGTAGAACCTTGATTTTCCTGGTCACATCTTAATGGGGACTGATTTTCTGTCACGATTTGATTATTCCTTGTCTGCTCAAAAAGGGGCTAGGAACTTCAGGTTGCAGTTGGACAGACTTCCTACCCAGTGGAGATGATCGACCATCCCCAGTTGTAGCTTCAATTACGAGGAAGCAAAAATATAATGCGCACTATCCAAAATTGATTTTTAAGTCTCTTTCAGACACAGTTAAGAGGTCATGCGCATTGCATGCATTGACCAAACAGAGCATTGACCATTGACCACCACATTCTGTTAAATTTATTAAAGTAGCCGTGGGACGTCACATACAACCAAGTACCACCCTTCAGGTGGCTGGGAGATGTGATAGCTTATTAATCCCTCATCACTTAATTGTAGTGCTCGATAAAGGTGCACTCATTCCAGTTGTCAATCTTTCATACAAGACTTTTCGCTTCAGGGCAGGTGATAGGGTATCTCAGGGAACCATGGTGGAGGACACAGAAATCTTTCACCATGAGTCAGGTGAGACGCCAACCGTCACTGCACAATGTAGTGCATTGAACAGGACAGAGAATAAAACACCATCTAAAGTACAATATGAGACGAAAAATGTTGCACGGAATGTAGAAGAGGTAGAAAAATTAATTTCAGCACTTGATTTGCAACATGTTACACAGGCAGATAGGAAGGCACTGAGAGGAGTTTTGCGGAAATTCCCGAAATTATTTGCGACAGAGGATGACCAGATTGGTCTCCTTGATAAGATTGAGCACACCATTCCAACTGGTGATCATTTGCCTGTGTACATGAGACAGTGGAGGTTGCCGGAACAGGCAAAGAACGTTATCAGGGAGGAGTGCCAGAAAATGTTGAGGCAGGGCGAGATAGAGCCTAGTACGTCACCGTGACTCTCTCCTGTTGTGCTAGTTCGGAAACTAGACGGTAGTTATCGTTTCTGTGTTGACTACCGGAAGGTGAACGAAATAACTAAGGGTGATGTGCATCCGTTGCCCTGAATACAGGAGATAATAGATCAATTTGGTGCTGCTAAGTATTTCTCAACTCTTGACGCGAAATCGGCGTATTGGGCGATTCCGGTGGCAGAACAGGATAGGGATAAAACAGCATTCTCGGATGTAGGCACACTTATCAATTCTGTAGGATGCCGTTTGGTTTATAGACAGCGCCTTCGTCGTTTCAGAGAGCCATAAACTTCATACTCAGTCCGGTCCTGGGTAGGCATTTTTTTGCGTACCTGGATGATGTTGTGATGTATTCCAGGACGTTTGAGAAACACCTACGGGACTTAACTGAGACTTTGACGTTATTAGATCAGGTAGGGTTCAAGCTAAGCATTCAGAAGTGCATCCCTGGCGGCCCAGAAATTCAAATTTCTGGGGTTCCAGGTGTGCCTAGACGGTGCCCGACCTGACCCAGATGCTTGCCGCGCCATTGCTGACATGCCTACTCCAAGGACAGCAAAGGACGTGCGTAGGTTTTTTGGGGCGGCCGGATATTTTCGTTGTCATATTGAAGATTTCGCTGGCATTTCAGCACCCCTGACTGATCTGACAAAGAAAAATGCGAAGTTTGTATGGAAATCTGAGCATGACGCAGAGCCTGCCACACAGCTACAAACTCCCGCACTGTGCTGTGAGCCCAAAAGAAGGACGGAGCCCAACGCTCCTGGCCGGCTTGGCGAGTTTTGGTCATGAAATCCCAGCCGAGAGACGTGGCATCCGTGAACACATCGAGCGATAGAAGGGGAAGGCACCGAGGCACAGATACCCGAAAAAAACAGAAAAGAAAGCGGGAGATGCAGCAACCAACAAAGGTACCCCAAGGGTCCCTTTGAAATTTGAACTCAAGAATATTTAACTGCTCTGTGTGAGTATCACTAAGGGGCAAACAACCCCTACAACATAATTAAATTAATGACCAGTGATGTCCTGGTGAACAGTGATAGTCCATGCTTCGAGTGGCCTCTTACCTAGCTAGTTCGCACAGCTCAAGTAACATTGGATAGTGATACAAACTCTAGTCTAGGGTAAGTTCACTATTTTTAAACGAAAGTCACACCAGAGGGCCCCTATGTAGGACAGGAATATAAATTTAAAAGATCAGGTGAAATAAACATGAACACAATAAAATATCTATATAAATAAAAATGGAAATGTTCGTTTGTGCATGATCGCTAATCTCCTAAGTTCTTCACCGATGGCTTTGAAATTTTCACACAACGTTCCATTCGCATCCAAGCAGGATTATATATACATACTATACAGATGTCACGTCTGTGATGGTAAAAAAACATACTTTTTCTGAAAAAACTGTTTTTCATGTGTTTTCCATGTGATGGAAATCTTCGAAACCTCTTTACTGATTGCTTTGAAATTTTGACACAACATTGCATTTGACACAATGCATGCATAAAAAGACGCGTTGCAGCGCGTCTTTTTATATATCTACTATATACATGCCTCACCTGTGATAGGAAAAATCATGCTTTTTTGAAAAACAGCGCCATCTGTTGCACATAATAGCAACATGCACGCTATACTAAATATATCACGAAATCCATTTCAATTTTTCCAATTGCATTGATAAATTTTATTTTCATTGATTTCGATTTATTTATTTTTTTTATTGAAATATTTTGTGTGACATTGTGTTTCATCAGTTTTCAGCCGCATATTTTCCCCACGGAGATCATTTATGTTATGCTGGAGTTGATCTTGGCGAGCCTTATAAGTTCTAATATCCCCACAGAGAGAGGGGTTACTTCTTGTTGTTGTTGATGAAGGTTTGCGTGGTTTGCTTGATTCTCAGTTTGAAGGCTCTGAATGATCGTAATTTGAGCCTTAAGGATTAGACATAGCTTTTTGAACCACTGATTCTCAGCCCAGTTAGCGAAATCCAGCTAGGGACCAGCAACATGCTTGAATTGCGAGAAGTGAGATACTATCTTGAGGTTATCTCGAGAAGATCTCAGGGCTTAGTGTCCCCGCGGCCCGGTCCTCGACGAGGCCTCCACCCCCAGGAAGCAGCCCATGACAGCTGACTAACTGCCAGGTACCTATTTACTGCTAGGCATCAGGATGAAAGAAACTCTGCCCTTTGTTTCTCGCCGGCGCCCAGGATCGAACCTGGGACTACAGGATCACGCGTCCAGTGTTCTGTCCGCTCAGCCACGTGCTTGCGTGGAATTTGGAGATGATTGATGATTTGATGAGATGATTTATTTATATATACAAGAATTCTTACATTCTTGCACAACCACTAGCACGCGTAGTGTTTCGGGCAAGTCCTTAATTCTATCTTCCCCAGAATACGACCTCGCAATAACCACGTATATCAGATGTCAGGAGGTTGGGTAGGCTGGAAGCAAATATGGTAAGAATAACCATTGTAAATTTTTAGCACAGAAGGAAGATACTAAACCATGCCCACAAACTCAAAGATCTCGAGGAATAAACAAAGTATATATATATTCAGACCTCACTATTGAGAAGCAAAAAAACGACAGGGTGCTAAGGGATAAACTGAAGGAGTTACAAAATACACAGAACGATACAAAAATTCACAGCTAAGGATCAGGAGAGGACATGTTATATAGACTGCAGACGGGGGGAGAAGCCAAAACGATTCAGTCAGGCAGAACTAAATCTATATATCTCGGATGACAAACATGCTCAGAACCAGAGCGGAAATGTACAGAATAGTAATGTGCTAAATACAGGAGCAATCTCTCAGCCCCCCAGGAATAATGTCAGGGGTTTAATTTGTTTCTACTCAAATGTCGCAAGCATTGTGAATAAATTAGACTCATTATGTGCATGTGCTTAGGCTGAAAACTTGACATCATTGGCATCAGTGAAACATGGGGCAGTGAGAACATAATAGAAGGGGAATTCCATCTCCCAATTTACCACCCACCTTTCAGAAAGAACAAAACAACAAGAGCAGGCGGGGTGATGCTATATGTGAAAGAGGACCTGGATGCAACCAACAATGCACTAACTGAACACCATATGATCTTCAAAGTCTGTATGGTGCAACATACTAACTCAAGATGGTAGCAAAATGACTGCAGGAGTATGCTACAGGGCTGACAGCCTTGTAGCAGCGGCAGAGGAAACTGCGGATTTGCATAATGCGATCAATGCAGCATTTGAAATCCAAACCCTAATAATGGGGGACTTTAACTACGAGGCCATAGATTGGATCACCCTAACATCTCAAGCAGGTGAACAATTTATCGATCTTGTGCAGGACTCCTTCTTCATACAGCATATGGTAGAGCCCAAACATTGTAACAATATACTAGATCTGGTGCTAACAACAGAAGAGGGTATGATTGATCAAATTCCTGTGGGGGAAAAGCTAACACCCTCATGCGACCACCATATTTTTAGATCGACTACGAATATATAAACCCACATGAAGGTCAAAGATAATGAATTTCTAGATTACCAGCGAGGTGACTATCAAGGAATGAGAGAGGAACTACAAACCATCTCCTGGAGGGAGCTGATGAGTGAATATGACACAGAGGCATCATGGCAATATTTCAAGAGGTGTCATCACGGAACTCGTTCAAAAATATGTGCCGAAAAGAAGAAAGACAAGAAAGGGAACTAGATGGATGAATGACTCAGGTCGTAAATCAAGCATTAGTAACTAAGAGGACGAAACAACGACAAATACGTTCTCTGGAGAACGTATAATAAATCAACGACGGACGTCATTGATTATGAGTTATACAAAAGGGCACTAAACTCGGCCACTCAGGAAATCAGATCAGCCAAAAGAAACTACGAAAGAAAACTTGCCCAAAACATAAAGAAATATCCAAAATCGTTCTATGTCTATATAAGAGGTAAAACCAAAACAAAGAACTCAGTTGGACCCTTAATAGATGAGACTAACTAAGCTATAGTGGATGATAAAATGGCAACAAACACTCTATCTGATTATTTTACATCAGTGTTCACACTGGAAAGGTTGGATGACATCCCATCACCTACACAAATGTTTGAAGGATGGGTGGAAAAAGAATTTATGGATATACCCATAACATGCAAAATAATTATAAAGAACATTAACAAACTAAAAGACTCAAGAGCCCTAGGTGTGGATGGAATCCAATCCAAAGTCTTAAAGGAACTGGCAGAAGGACTATGCCTACTGCTGAAACTATTTTTCACAAAACCTCTGGAACAAGGGATATTCCCCCTAGATTATAAATATGCAAATGTTTCCCCTATTTCCAAAAAAGACAGAAAGAACTCAGCAGAAAGCTACCGTCCGATCAACTTGACATCACACATCTGTTAGATCATGGAGCGAATCTTTAACCAGAAACGGTAACCAGCTACTCAGACAAAGGCTTTCCGGTGGATGTAGTATACATGGATTTTGCTAAAGCTTTCGATAAGGTACCAAATGAAAGACTGGCAAGGAAATTACAGGCCCATATTATAAATGGTACATTAGAATGGGTAAAACAATGGTTGAAGGTAAGAAAACAAAGGATCGTGCTAAATGGAAACGAATCTGAATGGAGAAATGTGAAAAGTGGGGTGCCACAAGGGATCATTTTGAGACCTAACTTCTTTGTCACATACATCAATGACTTAGATGAGAATATTACCAAACCACATCATCAAATTTGCAGATGACACAAAGATTTGTGGGGAAATAATGATATTGAAGCCTTACAAAGAGATTACATGAACTCCACAAATGGTCAGAAGAGTGGAAAATGGTTTTTAATATCGACAAATGCAAGACTTTACAAGTGTGGTATAACAACCCACATCATGACTACCAAATTAATAGCATTGCATTTCAACAGATTGGTGAAGAAAATGATCTTGGAGTAAAAATCCGCCACTCATTCAAAGTTGCACAACAGGTGGGTGCAGCAGTCAGGAAAGCTAACCAAACTCTTAGAATAATCAAGCATTCTGTTGACTATAAGGAAAAGAGGGTAGTTGTTCAACTGTATAAAACTCTGTTTCGCCCCCATTTGGATTACTGTATCCAAGCATGGAGACCTTATTTTCAGTAGGACATAGGTGCGTTGGAGAAGGTTCAACACCGAGTAACAAAGGTTATTCCAGAGCTAAGCCATTTCCCATATCAGGAATGCATGAAGGTCACAGGACTAACAACACTACAAACCAGGTATGACAGGGCGGATCTCATTGAAACTTTTAAAATATTGAACAGTTAGAGGATGTTGATCCGGATAGTTTATTCAGAAGGTCAGATGTAACACAAACAAGAAGCAACGGTTTCAAGCTCAACAAGCCACAATGTAGGACTGAGAACAGGGGATGCTTTTTCACCTACAGGGTTATAAACCCATGGAACCGCCTACCCGCCGAAGCCGTAAGTGCCTAAAACTGTGCTGATTTTTTAAATATAACTAGAAAAGATCATCAAGGCAAATGGGAGGGACCTTCGACATGCCACCGGATTCCTATCCTCTTCGAGGCCACTAGGGTTAGTGGCCCTCAAGTAAAGGTAAATCAGATAATGCCCCTTATTTTTTTCCGAGGAAACGGAGGATATTTTTTTTAAAGAATGGTATTAAACATGTAACACCTGCCCCTATTCTTCAAATGGTCCATTTTTACATATCTTGCCCGAAACGCTGTCCGTACTATTGGCTTTAGGCGCAGTATATACTAGTTCTATCTTGAAATCCAACTTTCTGCTTGTAACTCGTTTTGTATGTATGTACTTTTCCCTAAATATAATTTGTATTGTCATTGTCATCAATTATACTTCTATTCACATTTGTTAATTATTAGATTTTTTTCATTAATAAAAAAATTGTCTTATTCATACTAGGAAAACTCGTATGAATAAGACAATTTTTAAAACTGTCAAATCAAGGAAGGGATTCCGATCAAATTAGGCTTTCATACAAGAAGGGGAGTTGGAAATGAATCACTGTCTAAGACAAATTGAGTTAATTGGTGACCAGACAAATATTGCAAATCAAATGCAATATTATTCATTGATACCGGGAACCCTTCTGTGACAAGAATGATACATAAGCTTTGGAAGGGTTTCACTTATCTTAGGCTGTGGATGCTGCTTTTCCCAGTTAGTTGGAATCTATGGTTGGTGGGGGGTTTCTGGGTTTAAACTGCTAGACAACAGAGGCATGGGAATGTTTCTGGGAAAGGTAGGCAATAAGGGGTGAGTGCTGGTGAGGGAAAACTTGGGTAAAACGAACGGGCAGACATGAGCGTCAACATAACAACACAACAAAAGTATCAAGCGTATCAGGAACGAAACATATACAGTAATTTAAGTTCACTCGAGTGGACATAATATTAGATAATATTGTGCTAACAGAAATGTTGATGAATGTAGAAAACAGAGAATCCATTAACTGAACATCAAATTAAGGGATACAAATTATTTCACATACACTTTGATGAATATAAAATATAGGAGAGGTCTTAAAATGCTGCCTTGTGGCACTCCTATGGTTAATGAGAGAGAGGCAGAGGATATGTCATTGATGACCACATATTGGTGGTTGTTGTTGAGATATGAGTGGATATAGTTCACAGTAAGGACTCGAATTCCATAATGATGAAGGTAAAGCAGGAGTGAGGTTGGTTTTTTTCATCATCCCTATTGGTCTTTTCATTTACCTTTCTCAAGTTCATGAAAAGACCAATAGAGAACTCATTTTTGGAATCGTATTTTTTTACCTGAATTTACTTGAAGGGTTATCTTGAGATGATTTCGGGGCTTTTTAGTGTCTCCGCGGCCCGGTCCTCGACCAGGTCCTCCACCCCCAGGATGCAGCCCGTGACAGCTGACTAACACCCAGGTACCTATTTTACTGCTAGGTAACAGGAGCATTGGGTGAAAGAAACTCTGCCCATTGTTTCTCTCCGGCGCCCGGGATCGAACCCGGGACCACAGGATCACAAGTCCAGCATGCTGTCCGCTCGGCTCCCTACTAATACTAACACTAGAGGCCTCGACGAAGACAGGAAGCTTGTTGCAGCTTGACAGGAGGCTTATCGGAGGTCCCCCCATTTACCTTGATCTTTTCCAGTTGGATTTTAAAATTTAACAGAGTTTTGACATTTACGGCTTCGGCGGGAATGCAGTGCTATGGGTTTATAACCCTGTACTCATCTAGTTGTACTCACCTAGTTGTGCTTGCGAGGGTTGAGCTTTGTCACTTTGGTCCCTCCTCTCAACCGTCAATCAACTGGTGTACAGATTCCTGAGCCTACTGGGTTCTATCATACCTATATTTGAAACTGTGTAAGGAGTCAGCGTTCACCACATCACTTCCTAGTGCATTCCATTTATTAACTACTCTGACACTGAACAAATTCTTTCTAACGTCTCTGTGGGTGAAAAAGCATGTCCTGTTCTCAGAATGAGACAGTAGCACCACTATTACACAATATAATAAGATGAAGAAGAGAAGGAACACTTACAGAGACGCTCAAGGTGAGGCAGTCTGGAAGAGGACAGCAGCGTGAAGGTGAGGCAGGAGGCAGCGAGCATGGGCGTCACTCACCACAGCCAGGCGGAGCCACTTCAAGCTGGGGGGCAACGCTTCCAACCCTTCACTACTCAGATGACCCCAGAACACCTCCAGGTCACTCCTGTACTGGAATAAAGCCCTTATGAGCTCCTGACTCTTCATAACTCTGCACACTCACCAACAGTGACTGTAACTCTCTATCATACATGAAGAGAAGGTGACCAGCCTGCAGTGGTTTAACAGCACCTGGTGGTCTAGGGATTAGCATCAATACACTGTCTCCTCGCACATACAGACTCTGCTCCTTCCTTTTGTTACTCATGACTATGCCAATGTCTCGTACAGTTGCCTTACTTGTGCAACGTGTGTGCACGATGGTATGCAAATTAATATGGGATCTTTAGAGTTCACATCGTCAGAGAGCACAATCCTAGATTCTTTAATTATGGACTTAGGTGTGCAATATCGAGTCTCTCCTGATAGCCCTAATGTTCAGCAGACCAATGGCATTGCAGAGATAATTTTGTACCGAGTCCCAGATGAATTATTATGAATTTCACAGCACATGTCTATTGGAGCCATCTATAGATTTCCCAATACTAACATAGCTTCTTTCTCAGACAACCTAAGAAATCTTATTATAAACAACAATCTCAACAAAAACCACATTCATTCTGGGAGGAGACTTTAATATTGACCTGGGTCAACAAAATTGCTCTCAAGTTGACTATTTCCTTAACAGCATGAACTCCTGTATGCTAATCCCCACAATCACCAAACCTACCCGAGTCACTCAAACATCAGCCACTACCTTGGACCACATATGGACAAACATAACAGCTTCCCTTGTATCTGGTATAATCTACGTCAGAACAACTGACCACTATCCTACCTTTCTCATAGCGAACATGGACATAACACCACCAAAAAGCAAGAAACTTTCATTTAGGCTACACAGTGAATCAGCTTTAGACAATCTTACAGATGCACTTCACAATATTAACTGGGATTCTGAATTCAATAATACCCATGATATAAATTCATTAGCTAACCTCTTCCTCTCCAAAACTCTAAGCCTCTACAACCTTCATTGTCCCCTTCTTACCAAGCAAGTAACTGACAAAAGATTAAACAATCCATGGCTCACAAGTGGCATTCTCAACTCAATCAACAAGAAACATGAATATGAAAAGAAACTTAGGATTGGCCTAGTTTCAAAGGAAGTAGCCAAAAGGTACTCATCAATGCTTACCAGTATCATAAGAAAGGCAAAACTTGCATATTATGTGAATAGATTCAATGAAGCAAAAGGCAACATGAAAAGCACTTGGAAAACAATCTCTAGTATCCTAGGAACTAAACAACACTCACATAACCAAATAAAACTCTACAAGGATGGGGATATACTATCAACTGATTTAGAAATGGCAAATGAATTTAATAGTTTCTTTTCATCGTTTGGTGCTAATCTTGCCATTAAAATCCCACAGACTCAGGCACATATTAACACATATCTCTCAGGCAGCTATCCAAACTCTCTTCTCCTTTCACCAATCAGCCCGGCAGATGTTGTGTTCATCATACACTCTCTAAAAACCAAGGCAGGGAACACCAGTGAAATTCCGTCCATTGTGTACAAGAGAGCCTCCCATGCCCTTGCCCCACCCATAGCACTACTGTTCAACAAATCTATAGAGTGTCACACCTTCCCTGATATCCTCAAAAAAGCAAGAGTAACTCCAGTCCATAAAGGAGGCAATCCGGCGGACATAAACAATTATAGACCAATATCAAATCTACCCATTCTATCAAAAATATTTGAAAAAATTATTTACAAACAGCTCTATTCCTACCTCGTAAAATTCGACATACTCAGCCCCTGCCAGTTTGGCTTCCGGTCCCAAAAGAGCACCAACGATGCAATCATTAGTCTCCTTGACGTTATCTACTCAGCCCTTGACAAAAATGAGTTTCCGATTGGACTCTTCATTAACCAAAGAAAAGCCTTTGATACTGTTAATCACAACTACCTCTTACTTAAACTCCAGCATTATGGAATCCGAGGCCTTGCCCTTGACTACATCCGATCCTATCTTAGTGACAGACACCAATATGTAACCATCAATGATACAACTTCTTCCACTCTACCAATTACCGTTGGAGTGCCACAGGGCAGCATCTTAGGACCTCTTCTATTTCTTATATATATAAACGATCTGCCTAATGTCTCTAATATTCTCAAACCTATATTGTTTGCTGACGATACTACCCTTATCTATTCAGACCTCAACCCACATACACTAAATAATGTTGTGAATAATGAATTAAAAAAAGTCCACTTATGGATGTCAACGAACAAACTAACATTAAACATCGAAAAGACTTACTACATCTTATTTGGAAGCAAATCATCAAATGCAATTCAGCTACAGATAGACAACATTAACATCAGTAATAAAAATGATGGCAAGTTTCTTGGCCTATTCCTAGACAAGAGACTCAACTTCAGCACCCAAATTCAACACATAACTAAGAAAGTCTCTAAGACAGTTGGTATACTCTCCAAAATCAGATATTATGTTCCTAACTCTGCTCTCCTCTCACTATATTATGCACTAATCTACCCCTATCTTAATTATGGTATCTGTGCATGGGGGTCTACCACTGCAAACCACCTTAAGCCTATCATCACACAGCAAAAATCTGCTATCAGAATAATAACTAACTCTGCTTTCAGACAACACTCAGCTCCCTTGTTTAAATCCCTAAACTTGTTAAATATTAACTCCCTCCACACATTCTCTTGTGTCAACTACATTTACAAAACCCTGTTCTTAAATGCAAACCATGCTCTGAAACTCTCCCTGGACAGATGCAATAGGACCCATTATCACCACACCAGAAATAAATATCTCTTTGATATCCCCAGGGTCAAACTTAATCTGTGTAAACACTCTATGCAAATTAAGGGACCTAGTCTATGGAACTCACTCCCTAGTGAATTGAAAAACTGTAAAACTTTTGCCTTATTTAAAAGCAAAACCAAAAAGTACCTAATTTCATCTTAGTTTCCTACACTGAGCTTTAAATTTGCTCTGTACCTAGTGTTACCCAATCTCCTAATTTTTATGTAGTATCAAACAACCTTATCATTGTGTTCATTGCTGTCTTCTTTTATGTGCTACCCATATGCTGTATTGTGACTACCAATTTTTGTCAACTACCATTCAAGCTGTCATTGCAATCAATCTTATATTGTTTCTGCTGTATTGTGCCTACCAATTTTTGTCAACTACCATTCAAGCTGTCATTGCAATCAATAAACCTATGTGCTTTAATATACTGTACCTACAATTTTCTCTCATCTTTTTTCATTCCATGTAACTATTATCATTTTTTTGTCTATAAATTTTGCAAGTATTTACCTCCTTAAAATTTTCTTAGATTAAGGTCCTGCCCGAAACGCTGCGCGTGCTAGTGGCTTTACAAGACTGTAATTACCATATTATGTATCCTCACATTCCCAATGTACATTCTTGTATATGCATTAATAAATAAATAAATAAGTAAATAAATAAATTGCCCTTGTCTTCGTTAAATGCTTAGCGTCTTAAGACAACGCCGTCTTGGCTGGAGTGAGAGGAAACTCTCGAGCTTGCAGTAACTAAGAGGGGGACACCGTCTCGAGAACAAATGGCTGCAGGCTGTAAAAATATGACATTTGTACGACGTCATATACCTAGCTTACATGTGTTTGCTTACATCACTGGGCCAAACACCACTGCCTGTTTCCCATTGGTCCATCTGTAAGTTCCACAATTGTATTGCCGAGAAATGCTGGAGGTGCTCACCCAGAGCCTGTCCGAGCATTCCGCTACCAGAGTTTGTCTGAACCAGATGTGTGTGTTTCTCATTAGTATAGCCAGTCAGTAGTGATCCCCTAGCAACATTCCCCCAAGAATGTTAAACTTACTGCGGTAAATTCATACCAGAATCGCGGTCATATAGTATTGTGAATTATTCAGTATCGTATCGTGATTGATAACACTAGTAGAGAGTGAAAACCACGTGACTTTCTTCATAAGTAAAAGACTAATTTTCCACAGAAATCGTGAATTATGTAGGCCATTAGAGTAACTTATCCATGGAAAAAGTTACTACTCGATTATATATCATGTAAGATTGTCGCCGACTGATTCTCAGTATAAAAATCCTCTAGACTGTTGTAGAGTGGAAACTTAGACTTGCGAGCACCACTCTGTGTATATCGAGTAAGCTGCCTTTCACTCGTGTGTGTGTCCAAGGAAGTCGCTGCCTTTCAGCTGCCCCGTGCTTCGGGCCTGCCACGTGCCTTGTTATTTCCCATGTGGCATCGTCCTGCCACCTGTTCTCTCACACACTAACCACATAGTCCAATGCGTTTGCCACCTGTTCCCAGCACAGGTATTTCTTACATAAGATACAATGTGAAGTCAATGTAAGAGGTCCAGCACTGTGTTTGAGTTTTGGCATGTACAACTACATGCAGTAGTGCTTGAGAAAGAGACCGTGCCATCTAAAGTGCCAGGCCCTATCCATGCTTTGGTCATGTTATACCAGCTACCCAGGCTACATCGTCAGAGCAGTCACAGTTGTATGATTAGTATCAGAGCAGACAAGGCCAGTCTATTGTAAGCACAATCTCTTCATTAGTTATTACGAGTTTTCCTCGTGATCATCAGTCAGTCAATCATTATTAACTCTCCATACCTACAACAGGTGTGAGGTAGTAGTAGGCATCCATCAGTCTCAGGAGACTATAGACTTGCGCACTGGCGTCGGCCTGGTCTGGAGTGGCCTCCAAGGGCGCAAAGCCAGGGTAGGTTGATTCGGGGGAGAAGCTGTTACCTAGGTAGCGGGTCCCCCGATCATGTAAATATGTAATTACCAAAAGAAGGTACCAAGCCGGGGAAACTGTTAGCACCGTCAAATGTGCGGGATATTCAAAAGGTGCTACATATCACTAAGGATGCCAATACGAGAACAAAAGCACATAAAATGATCGATATCAAAAGTATCTGATTCACCAAGGTTTCTATCGAGGGGCAAGTGACTGCGAGGGACAGTTGGGCAACAAGACACACCGCACATCCTGGAAGTCAGGACATTCAACAAGGATATGCACGACTGTAAGAGGGACAATGCAGTTGGTCAGAACTTCGCCCCAGAGGGTATGCTGACAGTTAAAATCACCCAAAAGGACTGCAGGCTCTGCTAACGAGTCCAACAGGTGTTTAAGATCAGGTAGAGAATGCGGGACATTTGGAGGGAGAAAAATGAAACAGACTGTATACCATGTACTCACAAAGATACGGGCCACAGAACACTGAATTCGACTGAAACAGTAGGGGGACGAAGGGAATATCATTACGGATCAAGAGAGCAGTAAAGTTATGGACCCAAGCAAAAGCTGGTAGGGGAGGGGAGGAGGAGAAAGGAATAACCAAGAAAGCGACCAAGACGAGTGCCAAGCATCGGCTCCTGGGCACAGACACAAAACGGGGAAAACTGCATTGTCAGAAGTTGGAGTTCATGGAAGTTGGCATAAAAACCACGAACATTTCATTGAAGAATAGACATTGTCATAAAGAGCAAGGAACAGAAACAGATAACAATGGAGAAACAAAGGCAAACAAGAAAACAGTAGACTAAAGAAGATCAGGATCAGTGAAATTGGGATTACATAGCATTGGCCAATCTAGCAAAGACGATGGAGTCAAGGAAGCGGGAGGATGGACCAGAGGTGGACTGACAGTTTGGGTCGGGAGGAGGCATCGGAGAGGGGCTGTCAAGGAAATTGAGGACAGGAAGGACAGAAACAGGGGAATGCATTGTATCGAGGGCAGCATCAGAGATAATCAAAGACCAAAGGTACCTCCAGTGCAGGGACAGGCGAGTCTGCCACTGAAATGGGAGGAGATGTAGGGATAGAGTCGGAGTCAGAAGGTGAGAAATATAGCGAAGCTTTCTTACCCGCCAAGGAGGAAGGAGGAGCCAGGTTTACGTTTCTGACAGTAGAGAGAGAGAAAAAAAAGTATATCAGCAGCAATGTACCAGGCGACAGCCACTACAGTCTCAACAGGAGAAGGAGAACGGGAACGATAAACACGAAGATTGCCAGAAAAATGGACAACGGCCTGGACAGACAGGCGTTATGGAGGACTAAAAGACAGAGGGAAGGGCTTGAGAAGAAGGATTGGGGCAAGAAGGGAAAGAGGACTCAGGAGACGGGGAAGACTGAGAAGGAAACCCAGATGGAGAAGCAGGAGGAAGACCCTCTGGCTCAGAACACAAATTAGTGGTAGTGTCGGGGTCCAAAGCCTGGAAACGCTTGCGAAACTGAGAAAGCAGAAGAGAGCGAGGAGAAGTGGAACGCAACACACGACCTTAAAACATGCCAGAGAAAGTGGGATGATGGCGAATTTGGCGCCTTGCCTCAGGAAAAGATAAATGATCGCAATGGTTCAAATTGAGGATAGCTTCTTCTAATTTGTAATTCACACATGCACGGGAGAAGGCAGGGTGGGCGTTGTTACATATCCCTAGTTATGGACATTCACAATATTTAATAATAAATAAATTGTTGTATTTTATTTCTTCATATATATGTTAATGCTCTTTATAAGTATAGTAGAACATGACAGCATTGTTTGGAGCAAGGAGCGGGCTTGCTTGATGCCCTGTTTAATACCTGTCCATTCCTGGTTACTTTCTGGACTAGGAGACTGGACGTGTTCATTTGTGGAGTTGCTAGATGCTACCTCTTAAGTAATTTATATTCCAGTATTTACCTTATATAAATTTATTACATTTTTATTGATGTCATTTGCATGTGACATTTTATATTTCATTTTATCTTATGTTTATGTGAGAACGATTACTTTCCTCATTTATTAGTTTTATGTAAAAGTACTCGTTTGCCATCTGTGTCCTGGATAGAGAGGGGTTGCGAGAGGGAGGAGGGGTGTTTCTGGGGTAGGAGCGTGGGAGAAGACACACGGTCAGAGTACATCAGGTCCTGATAAGTCTGTGAATATTAGTTTTGTTTCGTTATAGTAGATTAATTATCTGGTGAGACTATATATTTCATTGTGTTGATTTGCCATCTAATTATATTGTGATATTGAAGTGAATAATCTTTGTATTTACTAGAACTTGCCTAATTATCTGAATTAACAGTCTCCGTGGTGTAGTGGTAAGACACTCGCCTGGCGTTCCGCGAGCGCTGTCATGGGTTCGTATCTTGGCCGGGGAGGATTTACTGGGCGCAATTCCTTAACTGTAGCCTCTGTTTAACGCAACAGTAAAATGTGTAATTGGATGAAAAAACGATTCTTCGCGGCGGGGATCGTATTCCAGGGACCTGCCCGAAACGCTACTCGGGCAGTACTAGTGGCTGTACAAGAATGTAACAACTCTTGTATATATCTCAAAAAAAAAAAAATTATATATATATATTTTTATGTGCATGTTTCTATATCTTAGTCTTGTGTTATTTTTTGTTTTGTATTGGCTCAAGGGGCACTCTGGTATATCGTATTTAGAGACAGTGACTTACCCTAGGCTATGCTTATCACTGTCCCCTGATTGTACGAGCTGCGTGAACGAGTCGGTAACAAGCGTCACTGCAATTGATGCAGTGAGTTTGGGAAGAAGAGCACTCCGTCTTAGAATGACCCAAGTCTCCACACAAGGAGCATAGAGGCACCTCATTTGAGGTGCACTTGAAGGGACCGTGCCCAAATCTTCGGCACCTGCTGCAAAGGCGAGGAGAAGGGATGTATTTCTAAACTCCTGATCTGGCACCAGCAAGAATTACAAAAAATGGAAGGGACCAACTATCATAAGTGATCTTCACTACCTGAAGAGGCTGATGACGACCACCACGAAGGGGTCGAGTGAATGTATCAATCTGGAGGATAGAATGGCCTTGGGCCTCAAGGATATGTTTATTATCCTCGTGGCAGTCTTTCAGTTCCCTATCACCAGTTGCAACTATGGTGTGGAAGAATAACTGTGCCAATGCTGGCATTAAACCGAGCATTTTTGGAGATCCGAGCAGGGGTCTCTCCAATGCCGGACAACGAAGTCAAGTGGGCAGCCACTTCCTGAAAAGGTGCTGCAACAACACGCATACCAGTATAGGTGGGATTAAAAGTGACAAAGGTATCCATCGATTCAACTAGGTGTTTATGGCTGTGTAATGTATTTTTATGTACGCATTTGGTTGATTAGACACACAGAGTTTTTTGTTTTTTTATATTTATTTATTATATTCTTGGTTACAGCAGTCGGTTTGTTGGCAATGTAGGGAAGTGTTGTAGTAGTTAAGACGAAGCCTGGAGCAGGGGCAAAGAGCTGAGTGAAGCCGGGATAGAGAGCAGCTCGGATGCGGGGTGAGGAGCTAAGTGCGGGACGAGCAAACCGTCCTCTTAAAAATAACGTCACTTTTCGCTCGTATGCGTATGCGCGCTATGGCCGAATTTGGACGTAATTTGAAATGAAATCGACTCACAAAAGTGACGTACTGTCCCGTTTTCTGTTTGAGTCGTCCGGTTTACTTGGCAAGCTTAGAAAAGTAAACTTTCAATTAACGTTTTTCATACCTCTTTGAAACTTTATGAGAATTTCCTGCCCACCTAACCTATCAGAGGACCCTTAACTTACTGTTTAAAAGAAAATCCCAAATTTATTTTAATTTTTTTCATTTTCAAATTACGTCCATATTCAGGCCATACGGGCAAGCGGCCAAAAGCGACGTTCTTTTTAAGAGGACAGGTTGCTAACCTGACCATCCTCCAGCAGGTTTGGGAAGAAGTATTACCTGCACACTTAGGAAAAATTATTAATTGTAATTAGTGGAATAAGAAGATTTAACAGACCCATCTCTCTATCCATACATAAGCTATTTAGAGTTTGGCGCAAGTATATTACTTATATAATATACTTGCTACAGATGAATAAATCGTCAGGACGTGGAGGATCAACATGACAGATGAAAACACTTAGTCCACTTAACAGAACCAAACAAAGCCTGGAATATATTAGACTGAGAAGAAAACATGCACATGCAAGTACTAAAGTGATGGCATTGAGCACCCGCAGTAAGAGAGGGGGAGTAAAAGATGCAGTTGTTACAATGAGAAATGGAGCCACTAAGGTGACGAGGTGGTCACCAATGGGGCCTCGGGGTTCAACCCAGCCACAGAGGCGGGAGGGGAGCAGAGAAAATCAGTCGGAAGAGTCAGAGAAGTAGCTTGGTTTGGGCACAATATGGCGGGGGCTACAGAGATCTGGCCTTCCATCATAGTCCGACACGGGGGCCTTGTCACCCACCAACGAGTCTGAGAGGTTGAATGAGGATCAGATATCTTCCTAAACTCCTAGGCCTCAAAACAGAATTAGACATCGGAAAGAATATTCAAGAATGGCAAAAAGTCGGCTAGAAGGAACAATTAGAAAGGAGAAGAAGTAGGGAGGAAAAATGAAACATCAGGTAGGGGAAAAAGTAACCAGCAAAATTAGGGAGGACAGCAGCAGGAGAGTAAGGCTTCAAAAGGACAGAGGACTGTCCCATGGAGCATCACACTCCTGCAGCCGCCCACCAAGCCCCCTCACGACGGTAACGGGCTGGAACAGGCGGGAAAGGGGAAGGGGGGGATGGAGTAAGATCAGACGGTGTCAGATTATGATAGAGCCCAGTAGGCTCAGGTTCCTGAGCCTACTGGGCTCTATCATATCTATCACATCCTGTGTAGTACCAAACTGCACACCTGTCATCTGTGTACTTGATTTACATACGCCACACATTTAGTGATATTTCATTATTGTGTTGACTATCTCAAGTGACAAGTAATATTTAATTGTTGTGGCTACTGTCATAATGATTAGTCACCCTGTGTTTATTTCCATGCATTTATTAAACTTAATTAATAAATGCTCAATTAAAACATTTAATTAATTAAATGTTTGCTCAAGTAACCAACTGTATTATTTAATTGAGGATGCCGGTAGCAAAGTCCTCTTCTATCTCCAGTAATAAGAAGCAGAGTTGAGGTTGGTTGTCAAGTTAAAATATTAAGGTTATGTTGTGTTCCTCAGTGGAAGATTAATCGATCATTTGGATGTCTCTTATCCCTCTGATGCGATGTTAACCTTGTGGACACCAATCTCGAGTAAAGTCAAGCACTCTGTGTAATGGTATGTAAGTTGCTGAATAAACATTGTTACAAGTACTCACCTAGTTGTACATGAAGGGGTTGAGCTTCGACTCTTTGGTCCCACCTCTTGACTGTCAATCAACTGGTGTACAGGTTCCTGAGCCTACTGGGCTCTATCATATATACATATGAAATTGTGCATGGAGTCTGCCTCCACTACATCACTGCCTTATGCATTCCATTTGTTAAATACTCTGACACTGAAAAAAATCTTTCTAATGTTTCTGTGGGCTCATTTGGGTATTCAGTGTCCACCTGTGTCCTCTTGTTCATATTCCACCAATGTTATATAGTTTGTGTTTGTCCACCGAAGTCAATTCCTCTGAGAATTTTGTAGATGGTGATCATGTCTTCCCTAATTCTTCTGTCTTCCAGGGACGTGAGGTTTAATTTCCGTAGCCTTTCCTCATAACTCATACCTCTCAAAGTTAGGACTATCCTGGTGCTGTACCTCAGAATCTTCACTAATTTTGTCTTGTTCTTTAACTAGGTATGGGCTCCAGGCTGGAGCTGTATACTCCAGGATGGGTCTGACATAAGTGGTATACCGGGATTTGAATGATCCCTTACTCAAGTTCCTAAAGGCAATTTTTTTTTTGTTCAATCTAGTATACACCGCTGATGATATGCTTTTGATGTGGGCCTCTGGGTCCAGGTTCCGTGTGATATCAACCCCCAGATCTTTCTCTCTATTTGACAGGATTTCACCTCCCAGATGATACCTTGTGTTCGGCCTCCTATTCCCTTCGCCTAATTTCCATATTTTACACTTTCCTGAGTTAAATTTTAGTAGCTATTTTCTTGACCATCACTCCAGTTCGTCCAGGTCGTCCTGTAGTCTCTATCTATCTTCATCTGTCTTTATTCTTCTCGTAATTTTTACATCATCAGCAAACTTTGAGAGGAAGGAGTCTATACCCTCTGGAAGATCGATTACATATATCAGAAACAGGATGGGACCAAGTACAGAGCCCTGTGGGACTCCGCTGGTGACATCTCCCCACTCTGAGGTATCTTTTCCCTCACAGTTACTCGCTGTTTCCCGGGTGCTTAGCTAAGCCTTGCTGCTTAGATACTCCCTCATCCATTGGAACATTCCTGCCTATTTCTCCAACTTTTGTAACAGCGTCTATTGGGGTACTGTGTCAAAGGCTTTCTGACAGTCTAAGAAAATGCACTCTGCCCACACCACCTCTTACTTGCCTAATTTTTGTTGCTTGGTCATAAAAATCTATTACACCTGTGAGGCATGATTTTTCCATCACTTAACCAATACCGGTGGGTTCAGGGATGGCAACAACGTGTTACAAAGCTTCTTCTCTCCAGATGTTCTACGAGCTTTTTCCTTACGATCTTCTCCATCACCTTGCATTGTATACAAGTTAAGGACACTGGCCTGTAGTTCAATGCCTCTTGCCTGTCACCCTTTTTGTATAATGGGACTACATTAGCTGTCTAGGGAGCCGGTCGGCCGAGCGGACAGCACGCTGAACTTGTGATCTTGTGGTCCCGGGTTCGATCCCGGACGCCGGCGAGAAACAATGGGCAGTTTCTTTCACCCTCTGCTCCTGTTAGTAGGCATCCAGCAGTCTCAGGAGACTATGGTGTTGTGCTCTGGAGTGGCCTCACTAGGGCGCAAAGCCAGGGTAGGTTGATATGGAGGAGAGGCTGTTACCCAGGCAGCAGGTCCTCCCTCTCCACGGCGCCGAAAGTCCCCAAAGGAAAGGCGAACGCCAATACGATTGGCGTATTGCAATCCCCCTGTTACCTAGCAGTAAAATAGGTACCTGGGTGTTAGTCAGCTGTCATGGGCTGCTACCTGGGGGTGGAGGCCTGGTCGAGGACCGGGCCGAGGGGACACTAAAGCCCCGAAATCATCTCAAGATAACCTCAAGATTACCGTCTTCCAGTTTTCCGGTAGGCCTCCTGTTTCCAGTGACCATCATTGAGAATGACACACTTAGTGCTTCTACACCCTCTTAAAGAATCCATGGTGAGATTCTGTCAGGCCCAACAGCCTTTGTCATATACATCTCCTCAGTAAAAGACACTGACCAACAAAAAAAAAAAGATATAAAAAATATCTTCCAATGAGTAATGGAAAACGTGACATTCAATAGTAATAAATTGCAGTTAATTTGATATGAAAAAATAAGCAACGGAAATTGGATACAAAAATTTTGGCGAAAAAAAAGAGTCCCTGCATCGAACAAATAATGGTCAAAACATTGACATTGTTTAACCATCGACCCGATAATTTAACCATCATACCACCTGCCTTTCAGGAGGCAAGCTAGTCGACGTTTGGCAGAAACCAGATGGTTTAGTCTTTGGCTCTGGCATTCTGCTCGCTTACCATCTAGTTCCTGATGACATTGCTATGGGTACTGTGACGATAATCTCTTTCTAGAGAGATTGAGCCTGCTCTTCCCTACCTCAAGTTACGTCAAATTATACAAGTATAAGATGCTACATTCAAGATACGTCACCGGTAGCACAAAACGTTTTGACCAGGAGGCAAAACGTACCCAAGAAAACCCCCCCCCCCCTACTCCACACACCCCCTACGTCGGCTTGTCGTCAACCAGCAAACTACTCATTCCAGCCTGCCTGCTCCTGATTGGTGACTCGCCGAACGCACACCTGCACACTGCACCTCCACTGCCATCTACCTGAGTTGACGTCGGAGCCCTGACCAGCTATCAACTTCAGAATATTCTTTGTGCTCTTAGAGTTGCCATCTCTCTCTGGCATACTAAGCTCATTGGCTTGTATACGAAGGGAGGTTTCAGCCATAGCCGATATTCTCAGCACCATTTTAACATTTCACCATTATAATATTGTGTCTCACATTGTCTTTGCATTTATCTTTATCATTTAATTGTACTTTTAATTCCCCCGAGATTTGTCTTTATTTTCATTTATGTTTAAAGTAAATATATTAAAGTTTCATTGTTCATACTTTGTGTTTTACATGTTCCTCCCTCTCACTTACCACAGACAACAGGCAAACAGTCTATATTTTTGTTTTAAGTGTGACCAGGCATTGACACCTGCCATTGGAGGACTGCCGAACATCTACACTCCAACACTTTCCCGTCACATTTACTGGGGGCCTGTCCGGGAGCTTCACTCAGGTACTAGTACCAGAAGCGTCAATTTGTGGTAAGCGTACTTCGCTTTGCTAAAGTAGCTTTTCAATATTATCATTAATTTTCATATTTATATGGTGCTGTGTGCATTGTGCATTCCGAGAGTAGCATATGGTGAGTGTGAGATAACTTTGGATTACGTGGTGAATGTAGGCCTCAGTCATTCTCTTAATTGGTCATCTCTCCCTCCGTGTTATTACTCGTGTTTACCATCTTTTGTCCCTAGGATATTTCTCATATTTTCGGCAGATCATCATTGTGATACCCTAGTACTTTGGTTTGTCTCTGGGTCAAAACACCCTATCTTCTGCAATCCGACCGAAGGAGGATAAGAGGGCCATAGTTCCTCAAGCACAGGACTAAGTTGCTGAGTTGGGACCTCAGCAGCAGTTCTCGTCACCAGTTGACACTCGCACCCCTACACGTCGGTCAGAGATGATGATATTTACTTAGGGCATTAGCTTTCTTTTTACAGAGCACAAAGTTCGCTAATTCTGTAAGTATCATATTCATTTGGTGGGAAACCCTTGCTTATGTCCTATAAAGACTCGGCAAGGTATGCCTACATTCTTGGACTACCTAATTCACTTTTGGAGCAATTAAATGTTTCATTTGTTTTAGAAACTCAGTTTCACTTATTTAGTAGGATTTTCTTGCCCTTATTCTCTTACATTGAGTACCGGGTACAAGATTTCCTGCGATTTTGATTGACTAATCATTTACCATCCTATAATTAACAGTTAATTGTTAAAGATTAAAATTCCACAGGATAGTTACCAGTTGCCACGTTATCCTGTTTCTGACATTTACCATATCACAACTATATTCGTGTGCATTTATTTGCTATCTTTCACCATGTTTCGTCTCCAAGCTTTCCGTTACGATCCAGCTGGTGAAATAGGGACCTTGTGTCATGCCAAGAGGCCTGAATTACAAACTCTTGCACACGAGTATCAACTAGATGTTCCCCATTGTTACGACCCTGGGTTCTCCAGTGGAAACCAGAGGTCAAAACTTGAGCTATTAAACTTTCTGATAGTACAGTTGAGTGCATCACTGAACGGCAATTGTTTGTATCTTCCCTGCCAGACGTAAGACTATTATTGTTTCTCAAAGAGCATTTAAAGACTGAGCTGGGGGTTGATTATTAAATAATAACATAGGCACCAACTTTGCTTACTAATACTTTCTAATCATTTGTAAAGTAACAATACGTTGCATAGGGGAAGATCTTTAATGTGCTTAGCTGCACGATCAATTAGGCTCCTTCCGGCACCACGACATGGGAGGTCTAGCTGGTCGCTAGGAGGTGGCTTCTCTGGCTGGTGTTCGTGCGGACGAGACCTACTCTGTGGCTGCACCCCTACTCTTCTCCCTTCTCCTCTTACTTATTTCCCTTACCTGAAGTTCCTGTACCCTTAAGTTAAGTACGGGGCATTATTAAGTGTACCTACTCTGGTAGTAACGATTGGTGAGACCTGGGGGTAGTATTTGCCAGTGTTTTGGGTACCCCTAAGTGTTGTGTTTTGTATTAGGGTCCCACGTGGTTTCCCTACCCTAAGCTGCATCCAGCTTCAGTGCTTATCCAGTAGTACTTTACCCTAGCTTGTTCTTAGTGTAAACCTTGTATCCTGCCTACGTGGACCAAGACTTTTAACGTAAGATAGTGTGGTAAAGTTATTATTATTATTGTTATTGGTGTGAGTGTATATGGGGGGTTGTTAAGGGGTTAATAAATAAGTACATGAATTACAGAGTATCCCTTCTTCCTGTGTGGGAGCGCATTGATCAACCCTTAGACTAACATATATGGTCTAGTAGCAAGTTATTACTACTGTGGATAGTTTATTTTGGGGGCCGGGCCTTTTAGCTCTCCCATATTTGATACTCTTGCCTTCTAACTACCCTTACCCCTTAATAGTACCAGTACCCGATAGAAGCCCCACACACAATTATTTATAACAAGTGGTTGGCCAGTCCGGGAGGAACATTATAAGTGTAAAAAATTAGATTCTTGAGTGCCAAAATTAAAATTTTTTGTTTTCCGCAGAACGGTTGTGTGCTAGCCTAGGGTCCAGCTCATCTAGCAAAGGACATTCTTGCACTGACTGGACACCCAGCTGGATCCCTTCACGATTAAGGTTAGTGTGGCCTTGTGTTAGGGGCCGTACAAATTTTTGTTTTTTTCCAATTTTTATTTTTTAATTTTTTCTTTGGCTGGGAGCTAAAATTATTAGTGATGTCTTCTGAAATGCAGAGACTGGCAAGCGAGCCTTCAGTGGTAGAGATAAAGAAACTTACCAAGTCTAATTTAGTATTGTTAGGCAAGGAATTTGGCCTAGAATTAAATGACGCGGATAAAAAGTGGACTTTGGTGAATGAAATATTACAACATTATATTGATGAAGAACTATTGGCAAGTGATACACCTTTATGCCAGCCTAGCCAAGCAGAAAGTGCAACTCATAGGGATAGAGAATTAGCTTTAGAGATAGCAAAAATAAAATTAGAGGAGCAAAGACTCAAAACCGAGGAGGCTAGAATTAGAGCGAATGCCACTGGACCTCCACCTGCCGGGGATTCAAACCCCAGGCATTATGAGAAAAAGCATAATTTGCCTGAATTTTCCGAGTCAGACCCTGAAAGGTTTTTCAACCATTTTCAGAGATTGGCCATGTCCATGAACTGGCCAAAGGAAGAGTGGGTGAAAATCCTACAGGGAAGACTTAGGGGTAAAGCACAAGATATTTTTATAAACATGCCTGATGACGAGTGTTTTGAATATGATAAAGTCAGGGAATGTATTTTGCGGGCATATGAAATTACTCCTGAAGCTCACCGCCAAGTTTATCGCAACCTTAGGCCTACTCACAACCAACCGCTCACTGAATTTGTTAGTGATCAAATTAGATTGTTTGATAGATGCATTCGCTCGGCGAAAGCCGAAACATACGAGGCTCTCAGGAACTTAATTTTAATGGAGCATTTTATAGATATTATTCCAGAGAATGTTTCAAATTACATTAGAGGAAGGGTAGAGGTTAATTCTAAAATAGGGGATTTGGCCAAGTTGGCAGAAAACTACCAATTGGCGGGCAAAAGGCCCAATAAAAATAATTATACCCCACAGAGTAGCAAAACTTATACCCACAGCCAGTCCAGACCAGCTCATTCTAACCCTTTACCTAATGCACCTTCTGTTTCAGACATAACTAACCCTGTTAAAGTGTCTAGCCCCACGGCACCTAAGGGTGAACTGAAGGGTAATTCTGTTAGTAATGTGTCTTCTCCCCGACGTTTTTGTGGTCACTGTAATCGTTCAAACCACAATATTAGCCGTTGTTGGCAACTGTACCCGAAAAAAAGACCCAATGCTCTAGTTGTGACACAGGGCTTGAGGCCTTCAGAAGGGTTAGGGAGTAAGACCTCCAACCCACAGTGGTTGGACTTGCTTACCCCATTCTTATCGAAAGGGAGACTACTTTTGTCTGAGGGTTCTTCCTGGAAGGACGTGGTGATCTTCCAAGACACCGGTGCCATCCAGACTTTAATTTTAGAGAGTGCGTTGCAAGGTGCCAACACTCTCGACACTGGAGAGGTGGTACTGGTCGAGGGTGTCACTAGTGATACTCGAGCAGTACCCCTCCATAAGGTTACCCTGGAATCTGATTTCCACAAGGTGTTTGTACAGTCGGAGTCACTTCATACCTACCTTTCCCTAATGTTGATGTAATAGTGGGTAATGATTTAGCAGGGGATAAGGTAGGGGACTCCAGACTGCCTATTATGTTGCCTACCCCTAAGGTTTGCCTGGATCCACCCGCCGCAGAGGATAATGTTGTGTACCCTGCGTGCGCGGTGACCAGGTCTATGGGACTTAAATGTAAGGGCAGCCCTGTGCTTGCCAAGGTGGTAAATCCCGAGGTCACGAGGAGCTTACCGAGTGGTGGTCCACTTACCAAGTGGACCTCGCGGATACATTCATGGCCCGACTCGATGACGTGGCCGAGGACATTGTGGAGAGCCTGCCACCGCCATCTACCGAGAGTAGTGGGGAGGTGGAGGAGAACACTGTTGAGCCTCGGCCAATGGCATCTGACCAAGGCCTAGATGCCTCCTTGAGTGAGTTACAGAAAGCTGACCCCACTCTTGCAGATTGTCATGAGACAGCCGTCTCTATGGAGGAAATTGTAGACGCAGCAACTGGGTACTACTACAATGATCGGATTTTGATGAGAAAATGGAGACCACAGAGTGCTCCCTTGTCAAATGAGTGGGAGGTAGTCCACCAGGTTATGTTGCCGACCTGCTATAGAGAAAGAGTTTTGGCAGCTGCTCATGATGATCCTATGGGGGGACATCAAGGTATTAATATTACGTATCACAAAATTTTAAAGTATTTTTTCTGGCCCAAGCTGAAAAGCGATGTGGCAAAATTTTGTAATGCGTGTATTGTTTGTCAACTGGTTGGGAAACCAAACCAGACTCCACCTAAAGCTCCTCTAAGGCCTATTGTCGTGCCAGAGGAACCATTTTCTCATGTGGTAATGGACTGTGTTGGACCATTGGTTTAATCTACGACAGAACAACTGACCACTATCCTACCTTTCTCATAGCGAACATGGACATAACACCACCAAAAAGCAAGAAACTTTCATTTAGGCTACACAGTGAATCAGCTTTAGACAATCTTACAGAGGCACTTCACAATATTAACTGGGATTCTGAATTCAATAATACCCATGATATAAATTCTTTAGCTAACCTCTTCCTCTCCAAAACTCTAAGCCTCTACAACCTTCATTGTCCCCTTCTTACAAAGCAAGTAACTGACAAAAGATTAAACAATCCATGGCTCACAAGTGGCATTCTCAACTCAATCAACAAGAAACATGAATATGAAAAGAAAGTTAGGATTGGCCTAGTTTCAAAGGAAGTAGCTAAAAGGTACTCATCAATGCTTACCAGTATCATAAGAAAGGCAAAACTTGCATATTATGTGAATAGATTCAATGAAGCAAAAGGCAACATGAAAAACACTTGGAAAACTATCTCTAGTATCCTAGGAACTAAACAACACTCACATAACCAAATAAAACTCTACAAGGATGGGGATATACCGTCAACTGATTTAGAAATGGCAAATGAATTTAATAGTTTCTTTTCATCGGTTGGTGCTAATCTTGCCAGTAAAATCCCACTGACTCAGACACATATTAACACATATCTCTCAGGCAGCTATCCAAACTCTCTTCTCCTTTCACCAATCAGCCCGGCAGATGTTGTGTCCATCATACACTCTCTAAAAACCAAGGCAGGGAACACCAGTGAAATTCCGTCCATTGTGTACAAGAGAGCCTCCCATGCCCTTGCCCCACCCATAGCACTACTGTTCAACAAATCTATAGAGTGTCACACCTTCCCTGATATCCTCAAAAAAGCAAGAGTAACGCCAGTCCATAAAGGAGGCAATCCGGCGGACATAAACAATTATAGACCAATATCAAATCTACCCATTCTATCAAAAATATTTGAAAAAATTATTTACAAACAGCTCTATTCCTACCTCGTAAAATTCGACATACTCAGCCCCTGCCAGTTTGGCTTCCGGTCCCAAAGGAGCACCAACGATGCAATCATTAGTCTCCTTGACGTTATCTACTCAGCCCTTGACAAAAATGAGTTTCCGATTGGACTCTTCATTGACCTAAGAAAAGCCTTTGATACTGTTAATCACAACTACCTCTTACTTAAACTCCAGCATTATGGAATCCGAGGCCTTGCCCTTGACTACATCCGATCCTATCTTAGTGACAGACACCAATATGTAACCATCAATGATACAACTTCGTCCACTCTACCAATTACCGTTGGAGTGCCACAGGGCAGCATCTTAGGACCTCTTCTATTTCTTATATATATAAACGATCTGCCTAATGTCTCTAATATTCTCAAACCTATACTGTTTGCTGACGATACTACTCTTATCTATTCAAACCTCAACCCACATACACTAAATAATGTTGTGAATAATGAATTAAAAAAAGTCCACTTATGGATGTCAACGAACAAACTAACATTAAACATCGAAAAGACTTACTACATCTTATTTGGAAGCAAATCATCAAATGCAATTCAGCTACAGATAGACAACATTAACATCAGTAATAAAGATGATGGCAAGTTTCTTGGCCTATTCCTAGACAAGAGACTCAACTTCAGCACCCACATTCAACACATAACTAAGAAAGTCTCTAAGACAGTTGGTATACTCTCCAAAATCAGATATTATGTTCCTAACTCTGCTCTCCTCTCACTATATTATGCACTAATTTACCCCTATCTTAATTATGGTATCTGTGCATGGGGGTCTACCACTGCAAACCACCTTAAGCCCATCATCACACAGCAAAAATCTGCTATCAGAATGATAACTAACTCAGCTTTCAGACAACACTCAGCTCCCTTGTTTAAATCCCTAAACTTGCTAAATATTAACTCCCTCCACACATTCTCTTGTGTCAACTACATTTACAAAACCCTGTTCTTAAATGCAAACCATGCTCTGAAACTCTCCCTGGACAGATGTAATAGGACCCATTATCACCACACCAGAAATAAATATCTCTTTGATATCCCCAGGGTCAAACTTAATCTGTGTAAACACTCTATGCAAATTAAGGGACCTAGTCTATGGAACTCACTCCCTAGTGAATTGAAAAACTGTAAAACTTTTGCCTTATTTAAAAGCAAAACCAAAAAGTAGCTAACTTCATCTTCTTAGTTTCCTACACTGAGCTTTAAATTTGCTCTGTACCTAGTGTTACCCAATCTCCTAACTTTTATGTAATTTCAAACAACCTTATCATTGTGTTCATTGCTGTCTTCTTTTATGTGCTAGCCATATGCTGTATTGTGACTACCAATTTTTGTCAACTACCATTCAAGCTGTCATTGCAACCAATCTTATATTGTTTCTGCTGTATTATACCTACCAATTTTTTTGTCAACTACCATTCAAGCTGTCATTGCAATCAATCTTAGCTACCTATGTGCTTTAATATACTGTACCTACAATTTTCTCTCATCTTTTTTTCATTTCATGTAATCTGTTTTCATTTTTTGTCTATAATTTTGCAAGTATTTACCTCCTTAAAATTTTCTTAGATTAAGGACCTGCCCGAAACGCTGCGCGTGCTAGTGGCTTTACAAGACTGTAATTACCATATTTGTATCCTCACATTCCTTATGTACATTCTTGTATATGCATAAATAAATAAATAAATAAATAAATTGCCTAGAACTAAGTCTGGTAATATTTACCTAATCACAATGATGTGTATCACTACTCGTTACCCAGAGGCTTTTGCTGTAAGGAACATCCGAGCAAAAACTGTTGTTGCTCGTATGTTGCATTTTTTTTCCACTTTTGGACTGCCTCAGGTCGTGCAAACTGACAATGGTACTAATTTTAAGTCTGATGTTTTTGAGCAATTTTGTAAGGAACATGGAATAACTCATAAGGTTTCCAGCCCATACCATCCACAGAGTCAGGGGGTAATTGAACGTTTCCATCTAACTCTGAAGCAGATGTTGAAGACATCGTGCGAGAGTTCCCACACCTTCTGGGATGAGAATTTACCGTATGTTTTATTTGCGGCTAGAGAGGGATTACAAAGTTCACTGGGTTGTTCTCCTTTTGAGTTAGTCTTTGGCCATAAAGTTCGTGGACCTTTGCAAATGTTACAGGAGAATCTGTTAGGGAACGTAACGTTAACTGAAGGTTCGGCTTTCTTTGCGCAACACCACCAGAGACTCAAGGACTGCAAGGCGGCTGCATTTAAGTATCTTGGCAAGGCCCAAGAAAAGATGAAAGAACGTAACGATGCTAAATCTAAGTTACGGGTATTTCAGCCTGGCGACCCTGTCCTGGTATTAAAGCCTCGACTAGGGAACACTATGTCCCACAAGTACGAAGGCCCCTACATTGTGACAGAAAAGACTGGGGACCTCACATACAAAGTGAGGCACTCTGACAAACGTAACCAGGTAATGCTCATACATGTAAATCGACTGAAGAAGTTCCAGGGCCCCAGGCCCATTGCACTAACCAATGTTTCCATTTCCAGTGAGAGAGGGGATGATTGTTCTGGGGACCCAACTAATCTCATTTTCAATAATTCTAGTTCTGTGAATGCTGTGGAGGGACTGTCCCATTTGCAGATGGCCCAACGTGAAGAGGTGCAGTCGTTGGTTGATGAACTCTCCAGTCTGTTCGGGGAGGTCCCGACCCAGACTGATGCCATTTGCCATGATGTCGAGCTGACGGACTACACTCCCATTCGCCTTCAACCCTATCGGATGAGTCCAGAAAAGAAGGCCATCGTACGTAAGGACGTCGACTTCTTGCTCCAGCACGGCCTCATCCGGCCGAGCCAGGGCTCTTGGTGCTCGCCCTGCCTTTTGGTCCCCAAACCAGACGGCTCCTGGCGATTATGCACCGACTATCGGCAGCTCAACAAGGTGACCATTGTGGATGCCTATCCGCTGCCCCTCCTCGAGGACTGCATCGACGAGTTGGGAAATGCCAAGTACGTTTCGAAATTCGACCTCTCGAGGGGGTATTATCAAATCCCACTCACTGAACGTGCTAAACAGCTAACTGCGTTCGTGACACCCGAGGGTGTTTTTGAGTATCAAGTGTTACCGTTCGGCTTGCGTAATGCTCCTGCCACGTTCCAGAGACTCATGAACTCTCTACTCGCTAAGGTGCCAAATTGTCGGGCGTATTTAGATGATATCGTGCTGTTTGACAGTAATTGGGCTGACCACATAGCTAGGTTACGCCAGTTGTTTGCCATCTTGAAAAGGGCAAATCTTACCTTAAATGCTAAAAAGTGTCATTTTGGCCAAGGCACAGTGACGTACCTCGGTTATGAAGTGGGCCAAGGAAAAGTGTTACCTCGGCAAGATAAAATCAGTGCCATTCTGGAGTATCCAGTACTAAAGTCTAAAAAGGACGTTCAAAGATTTATCGGTATGTGTGCATACTATCGACGTTTTTGTCAGAACTTTTCCAGTGTTGCCACTCCTCTCACAGACTTGTTGCGGAAAGCCGTTAAATTTAAGTGGTGAGGAGAATCACCACCACCATCAATCACCATCATCACTCCCTGACTGTGCAGAGGCATTTAAAAATTTGAAATTGATCTTAGCTTCCGCCCCAGTGCTTGCTAGTCCAAGGTTCGACCGACCGTTTAAAATTCATGTTGACGCGTCTGACTCGGGTGCTGGTTCAGTGTTGTTGCAAACTGGGGATGATCAGGTGGAACACCCAGTATATTATTACTCTGTGAAATTCGACAAGGCGCAACGCAATTATTCAGTGGTAGAAAAAGAGGCTTTGGCGCTAGTGTTAACATGTAAAAAGTTCGAAGTTTACCTCACAGGTAATATAGTGGAAGTGTACACGGACTATAACCCACTAGTTTTCCTGACTCAGATGAAGGGTAAGAATAAACGCATCCTCAGGTGGGCGTTGTACCTACAGGACTTCAATCTTTCCATTACCCACCTACCGGGCAGACTCAACGTGATAGCCGACGCTCTGTCCCGGTTGCCTGAATAACATTCATCTGAGCCACAGAAAGCCATTTACCAACTGTCATGTTTTAGTTATTTTTTTTAGGTTCTCCTGTGACATTAAATATTCCGTGTCCAATTTCTTTACTTCCCTGTTCTTTTATTTTTTTGTGTATGTTTTTTTTTTCTTTCAGAGAACTCCTTTGTATTTTTTTTTGCAGAGAAATTGTTTTTGATTGATTTTTTGTTTTTGTCATATGTTTTTTCTTTTTATTTTCTGTATACTCTTACAAAAAAATATGACTACTATTCTAGTAGTCACATTTTTTTTTCTCTGAAGGGGGGAGGAGTGTTACGACCCTGGGTTCTCCAGTGGAAACCAGAGGTCAAAACTTGAGCTATTAAACTTTCTCATAGTACAGTTGAGTGCATCACGAACGGCAATTGTTTGTATCTTCCCTGCCAGACGTAAGACTATTATTGTTTCTCAAAGTGCATTTAAAGACTGAGCTGGGGGTTGATTATTAAATAATAACATAGGCACCAACTTTGCTTACTAATACTTTCTAATCATTTGTAAAGTAACAATACGTTGCATAGGGGAAGATCTTTAATGTGCTTAGCTGCACGATCAATTAGGCTCCTTCCAGCACCACGACATGGGAGGCCTAGCTGGTCGCTAGGAGGTGGCTTCTCTGGCTGGTGTTCGTGCGGACGAGACCTACTCTGTGGCTGCACCCCTACTCTTCTCCCTTCTCCTCTTACTTATTTCCCTTACCTGAAGTTCCTGTACCCTTAAGTTAAGTACGGGGCATTATTAAGTGCACCTACTCTGGTAGTAACGATTGGTGAGACCTGGGGGTAGTATTTGCCAGTGTTTTGGGTACCCCTAAGTATTGTGTTTTGTATTAGGGTCCCACGTGGTTTCCCTACCCTAAGCTGCATCCAGCTTCAGTGCTTATCCAGTAGTACTTTACCCTAGCTTGTTCTTAGTGTAAACCTTGTATCCTGCCTACGTGGACCAAGGCTTTTAACGTAAGATAGTGTGGTAAAGTTATTATTATTATTGTTATTGGTGTGAGTGTATATTGGGGGTTGTTAAGGGGTTAATAAATAAGTACATGAATTACAGAGTATCCCTTCTTCCTGTGTGGGAGCGCATTGATCAACCCTTAGACTAACATATATGGTCTAGTAGCAAGTTATTACTACTGTGGATAGTTTATTTTGGGGGCCGGGCCTTTTAGCTCTCCCATATTTGATACTCTTGCCTTCTAACTACCCTTACCCCTTAATAGTACCAGTACCCCATAGAAGCCCCACACACAATTATTTATAACACCCATGGAGCCAACAAATATGAATTACATAACATAATTATGGATCACCTCTTAGATGAAGGGACAATTGATTCTGAATCTCACGAAACTTACTCTATTGCAGATAAACATGACTTGGCAACTATGAAACTCAAACTTGAACTCGCCAAGCCCGAAAGGGAGCAACAGCAAGCAGCTCTACAAATGAAGAAAGAAGCTGCAATAAGGGAAAGAGAGGCTGTAATTAGGAAAGAAGGACAAGAAAGAGAGGTGGCCCTCAAGGAATGTGAGATTGCAACACTCCGTGAGCGTGAGCGAGTACAGCTTGAAGCAAAACAACGCCACCTGGAGATACAACGCGAGCGTGACAAACAGCAAGCGGCTATGGCTATAGAATGTCGTCAACAAGAACTCACGTTGGAAACTACATACCTCACTCAACGCCAGCAAGCTACCGCCAGTCTTCCAGTAAGTTTCAATGTCTCCCATGCAAGTAAGTTAATGCCACCATTAGTTGAGACAGAGATTGATGTCTTTTTTAACACCTTTGAGACCCTAGCTAATCAACTTAGCTTGCCTGTTGATCAATGGTCCACCCTTCTCAGAGTGCATCTTACAGGTAGAGCTGCAGTTACTCTCAGTACCTTAGCGTCTGAGAATGACTACCAGACCCTAAAGCAAGCAGTGTTGGACGCCTATCTTCTCTCCACCGAAAGCTACAGACGAAAATTCCGTGACCATCTAAAGGCAAGTACCACCACCTTTCTAGAATTTGCCAATACCAAGAAAAGATATTTTATGAAATGGCTGGAAGCAGCACATGTCTCTACATTTGCAGAACTCATCAACCTCATGCTAGTTGAGGAATTCTTGAGACGTGTTCCCCCTTCCGTCCGTTTATATCTAGCAGATAAAGAAGAAACCGACTACATCAAATGTGCGAAGTCGGCTGACACCTACAGCCTCATCCACCGGCTGACACCATCACCACCTCCCAATAAGAAGTCTTGGTACAGTTACGATAAAGTGAGTACAGAGGAAGAGAGCTCACAATTGTATTGTAAGTATTGCAAACTCTATGGACATACCATAGATAGATGTGTGAAGGCTCAATACAAGAGCAATGAATCTACTAAACCCAAACAGACTCCTCCTAAGTCCGGTAAGCCTGTGATGAATGTTGGTGTTCATGTTAATGATCTTTCTCTCTACAGTAAACACCTGTATCCTGGAACTGTCTCTACCAATGGTACAGATGCGGAGGGATGTTTCGAATTGAAGATCTTGAGGGATACAGCGGCTCTTCAGTCCATTATGTTGAAATCGGCTGTGTCTAACGTCACCTACATCGGGGAAACCGTCCTTATCACTGCCCTCACTGCTACCACTCCATATCTACTCGCCAGAGTCCACCTGGATTGTCCCTTCGGGACCGGTGAAGTCAAAGTCACCATCAGGGAAAAGCCTTTTCCCATGCCTGGAGTGCAACTTCTCCTTGGCAACGAGTTGGCAGAAGATCTGCAACCGCCCAACCTGATCATCACCGACAAACCCCAAGGTGTTTACCTTCTGTAATGGATAATCCCATCTCTGAATATGTTCCAGCAGAGGTTCAAGAAAGTGATAAAGTTTCTCCTCCGGTTTTGGTGACCACCCGTGTACAAGCTGCACTACCGCAACCAGCTGACACTACTGCTACCGCTGTCCCTCAAGACCCTCAGAATCTACCTCCAAATCTTACTAAGTTGGAGTTCCGTAAGTTACAGATGGAAGATCAAGCATTAACACCATTATTCTTCCAGGCTGAGATTCAACCTGACAGTATCCCTGGGTTCTTCCTAGAGAATGAGTTTCTCTACCGCAGATACAGACCCAGCAAGCTGAAGGAGGATGACGATTGGGCCAATATCGAACAACTAGTGATTCCCACCAGCATACGGCCAGATATTCTACACCTGGCCCACGGAGCTCTTTCTCACTATGGTTTTAATTAACAAAACCTACCACGGAATCAGACAAGACTACTACTGGCCAGGTATGGTAAAAGACGTCAAAAAGTATGTACGACAGTGTCATACATGTCAGATGGCAGGTAAACCTAACATCTCTCTTCCCCAGGCTCCACTAAAACCCATCCAGGTGCCTGCAGAACCTTTCCGCAGACTCATCATAGACTGTGTTGGTCCTTTACCCCGGACCAGTTCTGGCAACGCATATATATTAACTATCATGTGTCCTACCACCAGGTTTCCCATAGCAGTTCCAGTAAAGAACATTACGGCTGCTACTGTGGTGAAACACCTATTGAAGATCTTCACCCAGTATGGATTTCCAAGAGAGGTTCAAAGCGACTGTGGCACCAACTTCACCAGTGATCTCTTCAAGAAGACACTGGAGCAGTTCAACATCACACAGGTACTGTCCAGCCCCTATCATCCTGCTTCACAGGGTTCTCTTGAACGTAGTCATCAGACTATTAAAGCACTCCTAAAGAAGTTCTGCAATGACACTTTGAAGGACTGGGATAAACAACTTGATCTCATTATGTGCATTTTCAGAAGTCTCCCCAATGAGTCTCTAGGAGTATCTCCTTATGAGATGCTCTACGGACGTAAGTGCCGTACTCCTCTCAAAGCTTTCAAGGACTCTCTACGTAATGCCACCTTCAGTGACACTCAGAATGTGCCTCAGTTTCTTCAAAACTTAAAACACATTCTATAGAGTACATAAATTTGCTAATGACAACCTATTGAAAGCCCAGGAGAGGATGAAGACTCATTTTGACCAAAAAAGCAAATTAAGGAAATTTAAACCAGGAGACTTCGTATTGGCATATTTTCCTATCCCAGGTTCTCCATTGCAAAACAAGTTTTCAGGACCCTACCGCTTCAAGGAGTACAGAAACAACAACTACGTTCTTGAGACTCCTGATAGGCGGCGGAAGACCCAGCTGTGCCACGTCAACCTCCTGAAGCAGTATCAAGGTATTCCCCCCACTGTGTTGGTAGTCTGTGTCTACATTTAAAGGTCCATACCTCCACAGTGAAACCTTCCCTGCTTCTCCCGAAAGCACTAACACTGAGTCGGTGCTTTCCAAATCGGAAATCCTACCTGATCTTCATCCCAATTTACAGGACTATAATAGTGCTCCTTTGCCATGTTCTAATCCTATTCTCACCTCGCCAGATATCACGAAGCCTTTCATCCTCCATGTCGACGCCAGTGGTACCGGCATCGGGGGTGACCTGATGCAACAACGAGGCGAGGAGAATCTACCTGTTAGCGACTACAGCTACAAGGAACTACAGCACGATCGAAAGGGAGCTACTCATCGTCCTGAACTTGCAGCACTTGGAACCATACCTGAAAAGTGCTCGGTCTACCACCATCTACTCGGACCACAACCCCCTACACTTCCTGCAGCAAGCCCAATTAAACAATCGACGGCTTCTACGATGGGCTTGATATCTGCAGAATTTCAACCTGGAGATCTCTACATCAAGGGGTCTGACAACATCATAGCAGACGCCCTCTCCAGAGTCTATGAGGTGGAGGTTGCTCCACCTACCACTCTACCACCAGAAGACGTAACTTCACCCGGAACCACAGGCTTCGGGGGAGAGTTGTGACGATAATCTCTTTCTAGAGAGATTGAGCCTGCTCTTCCCTACCTCAAGTTACGTCAAATTATACAAGTATAAGATGCTACATTCAAGATACGTCACCGGTAGCACAAAATGTTTTGACCAGGAGGCAAAACGTACCCAAGAAAGCCCCCCCCTACTCCACACACCCCCACGTTGGCTTGTCGTCAACCAGCAAACTACTCATTCCAGCCTGCCTGCTCCTGATTGGTGACTCGCCGACCGCGCACCTGCACACTGCACCTCCACGCCATCTACCTGAGTCGACGTCGGAGCCTGACCAGCTATTGACTACAGAATATTCTTTGTGCTCTTAGAGTTGCCATCTCTCTCTGGCATACTAGCTCATTGGCTCGTATACGAAGGGAGGTTTCAGCCATAGCCGATATTCTCAGCACCATTTTAACATTTCACCTTTATAATATTGTGTCTCACATTGTCTTTGTGAGACACAAAGACAATGTGAGACACAATATTTATCTTTATCATTTAATTGTACTTTTAATTCCCCCGAGATTTGCCTTTATTTTCATTTATGTTTAAAGTAAATATATTAAAGTTTCATTGTTTATACTTTGTGTTTTACGTGTTCCTCCCTCTCACTTACCACAGACAACAGGCAAGCAGTCTATATTTTTGTTTTAAGTGTGACCAGGCATTGACACCTGCCATTGGAGGACTGCCGAACATCTACACTCCAACACTTTCCCGTCACAGTACTCATTACAAGTTATTGTGTTAGGTATTGCATCTTGTAGCACTGTAATTTTATACTTTGTTGTTGCTAGTGTCCGGGTTATTGAGTTGAAATTATGATTCATACTTTTATTTGATTGTGGTTTTTAAATTATGTGTACAAAGACAGTTGTATTGCAGGTGTTAAAGGAAATTTTGTGTTGTTTTATTTAACTATTGTTTTTAAATTTAGATTTTGATTTTACTCCTGTTACACACATTTACGTTGAAGTTAATGTGGCTTTCGCATATAACCACAATAATTTACTTAACATAACAATAATGAAAACCATCATATCCAGGGATAGTAACACAATGTCCTCTTATTTAATTACTTGTCCTTTTTTTATTTTATTTTTACATGCAAGCATGTGTATAAATACAATAAAACGAGAACAAACAAACAGAGCACAAAATCACAAACCACAAAAGCACAAAGGTACAAATTTACAAATACACAAAACACCGGCGTGAAGGGCCGACAACAAAAACACAACAATAAACACAAACATAATGCAATACAGTACAGAAATAACAACAGTACAAGACATGAGGGTAACGTTAGTTTGACATGCAAGCATGCGTATTAGTACAATAAACCGAGAACAAAGCAAACAGAACACAATATCACAAATTACAAAATCACAAAAGTATAAAATTACAAATACACAAAATACCAGCCTGAGAAGCCGGCAACAAAAACACAACAATAAGCACAAACACAATGCAAAACAGTACAGAAATAATAGTACAATACATAGTACCCACACCCACACCCAACAACCCAACCATCGAAACGCAACACAAAACAAGCCTACCGGCCCCAGAAACCACACACGGAGAGGCACCAATACATAATGACAATAATAAGAAAGGAAACAAAAAATAACAAACAAAAAGAAAATTACATCGGCAACACATTATAATCGGAACAAAAACAGGCAGGGTCTTTGTTATTTTGTGCTTTCCTTTTAATATGGTTATTGTACGCTGTGATTACTTTGTTTTAAAAATAAGTAAAAACACTACACAAACAAGCGCACACCAGAACTCACAGGAACCGGAAAGATGGAACACGCAGGAACCAGGAAAACAAACCGGGCTCACCCACACACACACACACACACACACGCAACCGCACCCCACATCCATGCACACAAACGGAAACAACACCACAACACACAGCAAACAAAAAAATCACGGGAAAGGAAAACATATCTCAATGGCAGGTGAATATTTCTCAGGGAACTTATCCAGAGGATATATATGCTTATAGGCCTCCCATATCAAATAATCCATGTCGGTAGGGGAACGATCCCCCTGCTTGCGGGGGGGGGGGGGTTGTGCCTGTTAAAATTCAGGTATCACCAAATCAGGCGGAAACGGCCGCTCCTGGAGGTGGTCGACAGAAGTCGCATAATGAGGTAGGGTATGGCGAACCACCTCCTCCTTGGAAGCAGAAGACACCGAAGAAGCGTATGTAGGCCACCGAGACGGCCTCGCCGCCCTACGCACAAGAGAAGAAGGCGAAGGCTGCCGAAACGGTAACACCACTCCCAACACCGCAGGGGATGCAGAAGAGACAGCCGGAGACGGGAGAGGTGGCAAGACCGCCGCCGATGAAACAGGGAACGAGGATGGGGGGCACGGAACCCCCAGAGTGAGCAGCCTTTTTCAACACCACCACCAGGTCACCACGCTCACCACGACCCTCATCAGGATAAAAACCGCATGAAGAACCGGACCCATCCGACGCTGGCGACGCACTCGAAGCTAGATCCATAGGCACCACAACAGAAGGGAAGTCCGAGACACTGTCACCAGCAGACCGCAGGCACATGGACCTCCATCATCACCGAGGAATGCGACGCAACCAGAACTACTCCACCATCGCCGGAAGATCCACAGTCGTCGAACATCAGCCCAGGCAGAAGAAGAACGCCGGGAACGCTTGGGCTCCGGCCACACATCACCAGAGCCGGAGGTCGACCCAGAGACACGGGCAACACAAGCCGGGCAAACCGACGCTCTCCACAGGACGGCAGCTTTCTCAACCACACGGCGAACCAGGTCTAGCACAGTAGGAGGCCCCATAGCCACCCAGCCTGGACACACGGCGAGGGCGCAGGGACAGACGCAACAACTGAAGAGCATGAAGACGGGGGAGGCGGGCAGAGGGCAGAACCACGGGAGCACCATGGATATCAACCGTGGCAGGATGCGCACCTGACGGCAACACAATCTTCAGAGGAGAGGCGACAGCAACAGGAGGTGCAACAGGCGACATAGGGGGGCACTTCAGCAGCCAAAGAGTTGTCCACATCCACAGCCATCAAGCCTCTCCACAGGGAGCGGCGGGAAATCCTACTCATGGAAGAGGTTCATGGGCGTGAGGGCAGGTACAGAGCACCCAGCAGTCTGATGGCCCAAGAGGCCACAACGATAAGACGTACGAGGCTGGCGGGCAGAATACACCCGAATGTGACAACCCAGGAGCTTCACTGAGGAAGGAATGTCAGCCCACAGCCTCATTCCCAGGGTGTGAATGTTCAACCGCACACCCTTGAGCGATCCCGAGGAGAGCAGGTGCAATAGCACACTGACAACAGCTCCAAACTGGCCAAAATAACGCTGCAGCAGCCCCTCCGGGAACTCCAAGGGTGCCCTATACACGCAAACATACGTGATGGCACCACTCCGATCTGAGATAGTCACAGGGCCTGCACCTTCCGGCAGGGGTAAGGTCCACCCCTCGTAACAACGTAAAAACGACCGGTACACCTCCTGAGACGTATACTTGACAATTACCCTGCGGGCAGTCAACAGTTCAAGGCCATGAACGTCCACCACAGGGATCCGCAGCATTTCACACAGCACGAGCCCCACCTCAGGATAGCCAGCTCGATCAGAAAATTCAAGGCCCACAGACTTCGCCTGCACAACAGGGGGCAGGGAGGCCCCCATGGTGCCGACAAGCCAAACAGCACCCTCCCTCTCACAACTCCAGGCAACAACTGGCAGGTCAGGCGGGCACGTCTGAACCCCCTGGTGGCCAACGAGGCAATCACCACTAGTCCTTTATAGCCTTGAATACTGCTCGATACTCACTTCACCTTTCTAGGCAGAAGAGAGTTCTGAAACATAAGGAATACAGAGAACATGTGCTGCACATGCACTCACAAAAGCATATAAATTACCAGTCATTCTAAAAAGCACTTAAAATGTACTCTCTGGAAAGGAAGCGAGTGAGGTATCACATAATATGTAAATGAAAGATACCCGAAGGTGTAGTCTCTAAGGTGAGGTGAGGTTATTATACAGTTAAATAACAACTAACTGAAACTAAGGATATTGGTGGAAAATACAGAGAAGACCCATTGTAGAACAGAGGTGTTATGGGTACAATCAGATAACATTGCATGAGCATCAGAAGCACAGGCATCTTTAACCTTCTTCCACCAAGTACAAAAAATATTAAAGGAATTAAACAGTGTTTTACCAAGAGGTGGTTGGAAAAATTCCTGCAGTAAATGCCGGGCAAGGTAGTGTGTAGTTATTGTGGGAGTGAGGACCGTTGTAAGCACAAAGACTGATGGAACAATTTATCACCTGACTAGGCAGTCAGAAAAAGTAGAACTCTCAAAACTGATTATGGGTAAATTCCAAGGATAGACAACAAAGTTTTAGGGTAAAGCAGTTACGGGAAAAGAATTTGTCAAAAATCAGTAGACAAGAGCAGAGTTTTCAGATATAATAATAATTGGTTTTGTTGAGGACAGGCAGTCTGTACTTGGATTATATTGAAGTCCCTCCCAGTGTCGTACTACTGAACTTTCCTAGGATGCAACCTAACATCAGTTGACTAATTCCTGGGTACCTATTTACTGCTAGGTAAACAGGGGCATTAGGTAAAAGGAAACATGGACCACCATTTCTGTCCTTCCAAGATTCTAGAATATAAGTCAAGAATGAACCCAACTGTACTACCGAGACCCTTAAGAGAGCAGAGTTTGTCAGATAACATTGTTAATCAGCACAGAAAACATTGTTAATGAGCACAGATAACATTGTTAATCAGCACAGATAACATTGTTAATGAGCACAGATAACATTGTTAATCAGCACACATTGCTGTGGCACATCAACGTGTGTCCGGGTACAGCTAGTCATTAATATATTTATCCCTCCATTAGGGTTGTCATATCGTCAGCTATTACAGGACTATCAATGTGGGGAACAGCAGTGAGAACGTGAGTATTTTATTGATTTACTTTTATGACATCTCATTCACATTACATACATTTGAATAAAAAACATTTATATTTTTGAACAAAAAATCATATAATTTATATATTATTGACATTCTTACAGACGTTGTTAATGACACCTCACAGCCCAACGACCTCAACACTGACTGATCAGCAGACGCCGAGTCATCACCAGACACGCCCGACTCATATGCATCTCAGGCACCATTTGACTCCTCCTCATGCTATTGAAGTTGTGAATATCATTCGCAATATCAATGGTACCTACACACACTACTCATTTAGAGTTCCCGAACACATACAAGGCGATCCAGGGTGTTATCTGCGAACATACCGGATATTTTTAATTAATTTCATTGACGGGCTAATCAGTTTAGACCATTTCCATTTGCTTGTTTACCCTGATTTCACTTGAACAGTGCAGCGGTTCAACGTTGAGCCCGACAATGATTTTGACAAAGTGTTGCACATGAGTGGGGGAAATATATACCATAACACAAGGGGAAGTTGGGCAGTTTGTAGATTTCTGGTCTGATTAGATAGATAACAAACTCGAAGAGCTCCGGGGGAACAGGAAGGGTCGAGTGTAGGGCTAGAGTCAATTTCGGGATTTTACATAAATTGTGCTGTCATGGAGCATCCAATCAGATTAGGCGCTTTCGTCGAATATCCAGCCAAATTGCTCGGAAAAGGACACGTTTTCAACCTTAAAGGAATTCGTAGATAGTAATAAAAAAAATATGGGTGTACAAACACCACCTGTACAATTAAGGCCAAAGCCTTTAAACTCGTCAATAACGCAATCTACGGAAAATTCCGCTAAAATCGAGTGTTACATGAATAAATACTATTTAGCCACAACTAGGAAAAAAATTCTTCAAGCATGCTGATGACCCATTCTTCAAACGAGGTAATTTGCTGAGTGAAGATCCTATGCAGAGTCGGCAAAGATTCACTCACTGTCATCACGCCCACATATCTAAGTTTTCACATTTTATAAATAGCAAAAAGGCTTCTATAAACCTTTTGGTATGATACAGCAAAAACCATATGTGGGAACAAGGCCAAACTACTTTATACAGAATAATGAATAATGACATTCATTATTCAGCTTACTTGTCGAGATGCATTTGAAGAGCTTAATTAATAAAGCCCTCCTCATACGACACATTGATTTCAGCAAAATCCTTGAAAATCATTCTTTATATTCCATTGCGCAAAATGGTAAGCTGGGGTTTTAAAAGTCAGAAGTGGGGTCTAAAATTATAACTCAGGTAATCTCTCTCAAAGCTAAGCTGTATTCCCTAGTGACGCTGGATAAGAAGCACATTTGCAGGTGTAAGGTCATATTGCGACATCATCAAGCCTATAATGCAATAAGCCCCACTATTTCGCTAGCTTATGGACACCCTGATATTCCACTCAATTCACAAGGATTTGGAGGTTGAGGTTTGTCAGAAAAACCGACACCACTTACTAATATTTAATACACTAGGCAGGTAATATTGCTGCTGTTTTGTACTAACAAATTAACTCAAAGAAAACATTTCCGAGTCCAGTGGAAATTTTTCCGGAAGATAACAGGGATATCACTGCCACGACGCTATTAAATTCACCAGCTAATTCTATTGGGAATCATTCTTAATACATCAGTCTCTGGACTGTAGACATCATAAAAGCATTTCCCTTGAATCATCTTAATTATCAGTAGTAAAAAAGATTTAATGTGGGCCCCTCTTTTCACTTTTTGATAAAACGCATCTGGGGTACAGCCGATGCGTCAGTGTGAGAGGGTGTGAGAGGAGCCGGCAGACGCCATATTATTTTTAATGTAACAACAAGTCTCGCTGGAGCAGAACAAGCTCCACAATTATTACCCTTCAACGCAGTGTTACAGGACCAATAATGTCCCGTCATCAGCACGATCTTCATCTACAATAAGGGAAGTGTTCTTTATCCGATTCCAGTTTATCTAGCTATTGTTGGCCAGTAATAACAGAGTAAGGAATACCGGATAGAACGCTAGCGAGCCATCCAGTCAGGTTAATTATTAATTAAATCTTATTCATTAAAAAAGAAAAATTATTTAAAAGGAAGGAAGTACCACCTCTGGCTGGAAGAAGGGGGGGACCCTTGGCCTCGGAGGAAACCACACATAATGCATTAGAGGGAATGTTTAGGTCCCCTCCAATACAGTTTCTGTGTGCTTTCTTCTAGCACCCCTTTTCTTTTTTTGTGCTTTATTATGTATATAATGGTTACAAGATGTACATTGGTTGATACAAAAAGTGCTTAAAGGTTATGGATATCTTGAAGCTCCTCTGCTTCCGGACAGGAATCAAGAATACAGCAGGCATTTCCCCTCTAGATCGCCACACTGAGGTGCTGAAATAAAAAACTGGCAGCCCTCGGGTCTCTGGTGACGTCAATGAGCCTGGAGCCCAATTTCTTGAGAAATCCCAAGGCACTCTTACCCCAGGGGCCATGCATCTCAGGCGCTATGGGAACAAAGGTGTATTGACCTTCCAATCGCCTGTATTTGGCTGATTTTGCTATTTCTCTGTGGTTGGCCGCCCCACCTGCTTGATCAGCACCGAAGTGTACATAGGTGTCAGCCAGGGTGGATACCCATGTGTAGTCCCACACTAACTGTTTGCCCCTTTTCCAAGGGCATATAGTGATGCCATCAGGGCGAAGTATGGGGTCATCTGGGTTTTGGTCCCCTAGGATGCGAGTTTCTCTTTCTGCTGGGCACTGAGCTGAGACGATGCTCCTCTTGATGACGTCATTGACCCTGTTGTGTCTTGCATGCCAGCCGTCTGTGCTTCCGCAATGCAACCCATGCAGTCCATATTGGTCTGCTTCCATCCTGTTACAAATACACTTGTATTCAGTGTGAATTTGGGCACCAAAGCGGAGGGCCACTGCTACACGAAGGGGTTCTGGATCTAGACGCGTTCCCATTGCCGATATGGGTACTACCAGAAGGAAGTCTCCTGCTTGGGGGCACGCACTGCTCTGAGGTGGTCTTTCTCCTTGTCTGATGTTGTGGTGCTGAGCATGGCACCAGCTACTTTTTCCACTAGTGGGTGGTCTCAGCTGGACTGTTTATGTTTTTTGTTGGCTCTATAATGGGTGCTGGGGCTTCAAGAGCAACCCACTGATTTGAGCATTCACTGAAAGCAGGATCGTGTATTCCTGCTGAATCACTCAGGGTTTCAGGTAGGATATATCTTACGAGGTTGTGCAATGCATGGGAGGAGGAAAGGAAAGCTGGTAGAGCAATCTGGAAGGCTGTGCGGACACCAAGGTCGCCGAGTCTTACAGGGAGGGTTGTTTGCTTCCACTGAGAGTCGTTCAATGGCAGGATCAGGACTTTCACCGGCATGGACCACAGAAGGGTGTCATACACATTTAATTTAGGGCTGTTGTAGGATGGAGAACACCTCAGAAAGTAAGTCAACTTAGGGAGAGATAAGCATCTTGCGAGGAGGAAGAGAGCATCATGGACATCAATCATGTCAATCCTGTCCAACAATCTCTTTAGATCAGTGATTTTTGCATCCAGGACCTCCTCGTTTGCTTGTGGGCCAATGGGGGCACTCAGGAGGGTGCAGTCAGGTGGCTCGACAACGAGAATGTCTGGAAGAACATTTTTTATTTGGCCAGTGATGTCTGGGTTGCGGGAGACTATTTCACATTTGGATGCATTGAGAATGAGGCCCATGGCTGCTTCTTGCTCCTGGATTTTCCATATATCTTCCAAAATGATATCCGGGGTGCCGGCAAGAGTGCCATCATCCAGGTACCAGATGTTTAGCTCGCTTGTCAGACTATCAGTGACCTCTTTGATAGCTAAGTAGAAAAGCATAGCTAAGATAGCTACGATAGCTACAGCTAAGCAGAAAAAGTACTTAGGTGATCCCCTAAAGGATCACCTTGTTTGACACCTTCACAGGAGTCTATTTTATGCTCCCCAAAAAGAAACTTAGAGTCCCCACTGTAGCATGATCGGATGAATGGGTAGAGGGGACGGAAATGGTTGTGTACAGCCCTGATGACAGCGTCTCTTCTGACTTGATTGAAGGCATTTTTAAAGTGAAGCTTTACTAATGCCTTCTGGGCCGGGAGATCAGCAGTGTAAGCCCGTGCTGCAGCTTCACAGCCTAGGGGGATCCCAAACCCAAGTTGATTAGGTTTCAGCAAGGTGGCTGCTTCCTGGTGATAGATCACACTGCAGATTTAGCCATGAGGCATCGGAGGGTGTTGCCAACGGCAATGGGCCTGATTCTCCTATCCTTCATCTGTAGAGCACAGAGTGCTGCTCCATAAAAGAGAGGTTTGATGTCCTCAGGGATGCCACCAGCCAAACACTTGTTGGAGAATCTGGTAAGTTCCATTAAAAGGTACTTTGCGGCATCTCCAAGCACCGAGTTCATCATCCCTTATATAGCTGTTATATATAGGTTACTGTCACGAATCTTACTAAGATTCTGCCATTACTCTTGATTCTCATATTACTTTATTGTCTTGTTCTCTAATTAATATTGCATCCAGTTGTATGATATAAGATTTTGTATGTTATATATATAACATAGCATGCTGTGTAGTGTGTGTGAGGCTTTTGGTGTTAGATTTTGCATGTAGTTTCTCCGTGTGAGCGGTTGACCATATTTGGATATGGCCAGTGTGGGAACAGTATTGTCAATCGAGTGTCTATACTTTTTCCTTTATTTATTCCCATATTTGGTTGCCGTATTATTGTATGGAATGTTATACCAGTGTTTACTACTCTTTAGTTTGACAATGTTTTGAATATTAGTGTTGCATTTAATTATTAGAATTTCCACAATGTTTGTGTGGACGTTTAGTTGATTTTTTGGTAGACATTTAGTTGACGTTTGGCCTGCGGACCAAAACCTGGGCAGTAGCGGGGCGGCTGTTGTCCAGAGGAGTTGTGTGTTAAGCTAAGTCATTGGTCACTGTTATTTTAGCCCATATAAATGTTAATTATCTGGTTAGATGATTTGAGTATTACTATTGATTAATCCATGTTCAGGTGATATTGCTCATGTCTCAATAATTAATTTCATTCTATGATATTGTATGCTGAAAAATATTTCTGGTTATTATTTATACATTTAATTGTTGTTATGTTTGTCCCTCTTAGCATAAATATATTGTTCTCCATTTTATGCAGTGATGTAATTATACCCCTAGACATCTGTTGGCATGGCCGATTTATTATCATTTCTTTACACTGCGGGGAGTAGAACCTTATTTAGTCTCAAGGGTGGTGACAGTTACAAAGGTTCGGCTGAGGTGTCTGCATGACTTCTTTTTTGCTGACAATAGCAGCAGTCACCGCCCACTCAGCTGAAGACCTCCAACAGCTCATGGCCCGCTTCAGCGAGGCCTGTCAGGCTTTCGGACTCACCATCAGCCTGAAGAAAACGAGTGGACCCCCACCTGACACCAGCATCTCTTATTACAAACTGAAAGTCGTGAACGACTTTGTGTGCCTGGGCTCAACAATCTGACTCCCTCTCTCTCGACACGGAGCTAAATAAACGCATTGGTAAGGCGTCTACACCCATCTCCAGACTGATAAAGAGCGTGTGGGTCAATAATAAGCTGATTGAGTGCACAAAAATCCAGGTTTACAGAGCCTGTGTCCTGAGCACGCTCCTATATAGCAGTGAGTCTTGGACACTGCACCCGTCAGGAAAGGCAGCTGAACGCCTACCACATGCGCTGCCTCCAACACATCTTGCACATCACCTGGCAGGACAAGGTGACAAGCAGCAACGTCCTGGGGAGAGCTAGAATCACCAGCATGTACACAATGCTGAAGCATAGGTGCATTAGACGAATGCACTGGCTCTGGCACGTGGTGCGAATGGGCAAACAGCAGGATCCCCAAGGATCTACTGTATGGAGAGCTAACACAGAGAAAACGTCCAACAGGCAAACCCCATCTACAGTACAAAGACGTACACAGGAGGAACCTGAAAGCCGTGGATGCTGATCTTGCTACGTAGGAAACACTGGCTGAAGACTGATTAGCCTGGAGGAAGTATGTTCAGAAAGGTCTATCAAAGTTCGAGGAGTCACTTGCCAAGGAATCCGAAGCAAAAAGAAAGAGAAGGTAAGCCGGTAACCAGGAAGACAGACCAGAATCAGACTTCGTTTGTGCTCAGTGTGGGATGGATTTCCATTCTCGGATTAGCCTCATCAGTCACACCAGACACTGCACCAGGGTTAACAACCAGAGCGCAACTCCATAGTCTCCCGAGACTGAAGGATGCCTACTACTATAGGTAACTTTTATTATTGTGAGTGCCCTTTGACAGGTGTGATTGAAGGTGAAGAAGAATTAGTACTAGCTACCAGGTACAACAAGTAACACGTGATGAAGTCGGCCTCATCCATGAGGAGTATCGGTTGGCGTGTTCTCTCATGATCGTATCTGGTTGTACAGGCCATAATCAACTATACAGATAAGCTGTGTTAATTTAAGTTACTAATCACTTGTAGTATAACCTAGTATTAACAATGTAGTGAATGTCTACCAAGCTATAGTTTTGATTGATAGACAATATAAATAATATACCTCCCCAGAATGTGTAAGAAATTATTTGTGGGAATTTAAACTCATACAGTTCACTTTAAACATCAAACAGTCTGCTATCAAAATAAATAAACGTAAGAAATAAATTACTATATAAATTGTTAAATAAATGAATCCCACAAGTCAGTTTTCCCCACATGGCTAGTGATTTAGAGATGGAGTGCATGCTGTAGAAAATGGGTATCAAAATATGCACACCGCAAGACGGCTCCCATTCCGAATTTTCAATATGTGGGCCAAGAGAGATGCTCTAGCCCAGAGCCTGCTCCCAAACTTACAATGAAAATGCATATGCTCCTGCATTATTTAAAAAATTTCCCTGCCCCCTATGCCGCATGGGGTGTTTTAAGTTTACAAATAATATTATTATTTGTTTTGACTACTCTCATTATAAAAAATATTTAGATTCCTCCTTATTGTTATTTTCTATTTATACACATTATTATTATTATTAATATATGATTACTCATTATGATTTTTTTTTAATTGCTCTCATATAAAAAATTGTGGATTTGGCTTGGGCTTGTTTTACACGCCTGTAGACTTGAGCTTATATTTACTATTTATCTTAAAAAATATATATAAAAGAGATAGATTTTTTTTTATCCCCCACTTAATATCAAGTTTTTTTTATTAATTAATAAGGAAAAACGTTAGCACAAAGTGCTCCTGGCGTTTCGGGCGATCGAGCGGAAACACTGAAAAGTGTATACTCTTTTCACTGTCCTGATCTTAATTTTCGATGTACACATTTCATTTTTGTACCAATGTATTCGCAATAGAATGTTCTAGAAGAACATATGTATGAAATGTCACCAAACTGTGATTTAAACCACTACCAATAAAGAAACTACGTGGACACTAGCCGTGAGCCCCCAAACAGCGACGAGCTGTTTCCATTCTTTTCAGAGTTGTCAACTTCACACTTGTCCTACCGCGTTAAATTTGGTATCTTTGAGATCGCAATAAAATTCCCTACACGGACATACGCATATAAATGAAGAATGATGATCGCGGCAAACCCGCAATAGTGTGGGAAGTGGGCGAAGTGTTATCTGTTACCGCACATTGGCGATCTACAATAGTTTTACCACGAAGATACAAGACAATGCCGTTCTCCCAAACAGGCTATGTGGCTACTAAAGAAAACGTAAATTTTATGGCAAACATGTTCATACTATCCCCAAGTCGATCGGATAAGAATTGAATTTTATAGAAATATTTGTTCCTAGGACATAAAAATATGTCCACTTCAGCAACTTCAAGTGACCCCCAGTAGACATGCTCTTGTGTCCACGGCTCAGGAAAGTGATTTAAATTAATATATAAACATTTCCACAATGTACATATTAAACAGTAGGGATTCTGCCTCAAACATGGAAAGACCTGAAGAGATTATAACCCAAGCCCATCCGAACATCTTCCAGAAATTATGTCGGATGATAATAGCCGGTTATTCGAACACATAAAAAAACATTCTTATGCAGCAAACTCGTACAAAAGTACCATGAAAATTTTTTTTGTATGATTATATGTGGTGAGGGATATTCACAGTTAATGAACAATCCCTCATATTAGTAGAATAATAATTGCTTGTTCAAGTATTATTGATCCGTTAGATGAACACGTTTATAATTCTCCCTTGTTAATAATTTTAGATGTACTCTTTACTGAAAGCACAAATTCGAAAATTGTCTCTGATATTTTTACCAGGAGGCGTTATTATAAGATCTCTACCATAATGATCACACAAAATATATTTTTCCCTGGAAAATAGTCTAGGAAAATAAGCCTAAATTCCTCACATTTATTATTAGTCAAATCAAAAGTCCTTTCTCAAATTGAGACAGTAGGATGTCAAATATTTGGGAAACAGGATTCAAAAAAATTATAGAAATATATAAAAAGGTCATCGCCAAACCTCTTTGGCGATGTAACCAAAACCCTCATCAATCTATGACGGCTTTGGTTACATTTATTAAACAGTTTACTAGCATGAAAACTTCCAAATCAACTGTTATTATTGCTATAAACAGCCTCCTGGTGCTTCGGAGCTCATTAACTGTTTAATAATTGTAAACAAAGTTCCCAAAGATTGAGAAAAGATGTACAGGTTCGTAAGTGCTTGCATAACTGCTTTGTGAATCTGGCCCCAGGTTTGCTCGAGTAGTGCCCCTAACTAGCAAAGATGGCAACAGCGTCTGAAATCCATGCTATAGACGCCACACTCGCATGGGGTGCAGAACATTAATTCAGATCGGAAAATTAGTTCAGATTGTGGCAGTGAATTTTATAATGCGCATGTGAAAAGGTTGATAAACTCTAAGAATATTGAGCTTTGTAACTTTTTTTTTGCAGGAAACAAAGATATCTATAGCCGAAAGGTTCATGCACACTTTAAAATCTAAGCTTTACAAGAACATGACTTTGTATAATACATTGAAATATATGGAAGCTTTATCCGACATTGTGAAAACATATAATGTCACACCTCACAGTGATTTAGGGGGTAGAATGCCCAAAGAGATGCATGCTTTAACCAATACTCAAGAGATCTCTAATCAATTTAACTTAATGTATAAAAAAAACCAGTAAAATGTCAACACAACTGATTCCCCAGTTGAAGGTCGTTGAAACGGTGCGGATAACATTATCTGATAATGTTTCAAAGTTTAAGAAAGGTTTCATGCAGAAAAATACATGAGAAATCTTTACAATTATGCAAATAGACAATAGCCAGAGGGTGCCTTAATAGTATTTGAAAGACTTGACCGAGGTCAATATTGACAGAAGGGGGGGGGGCGCCAGACAAGAACTGGCCCCTACTCACCACTACCATCAATATTGAATATTATCATCAATATTGAACAAGCGAGAAGTTGGTGACCGGTTGCAGTATAAAGGTTACGAAGATACGAAGGTTATGATCAATCATTTGACCAATGGGTTGACACCAGTGACATATTAAACCTAAGATAAATGAATCTTTGGTGCAAAAATACTGGGATCTGATAAGATTATTGGCTAGACTTAAGTACTCATGTCAAAAGAAATTAATTGAGAAACTTAAAAAGCCACATATAAACCGCCTATTGGAAATATTTAAAAATCTTCTGAGAAACAAATTGCTCGTATCTAGTAAGATTTAATAAAAACTTAAAAAATATAGTTCAGAGTGCTAGCTTGCAAAAAGCCTTCAAAGGCGACTTTTTTTTTTTTTAACTAACAAGAGGGGGTGGGAATATCCTAACCATTCTCCTTCCTATCGCCGTTAACCGTGTTTATTTATCAAATGAAGGAATTTTATTTAATTCCTCATAAAATAATGAATGAGAGGCGAGACGACGCAATGCACGCCCATGTCTTTACATACTGGGGTGGAGGCATAAGCACAGCTGGCTGGACCCGAAAGATCTAATCCTACTCTGTCTCATCTATTAAATTTAAGACTGAAAGTGAAAGATTACGAATATGCTGGTTCCCGTTTAAAACATTTCGATGAGGGCAGACATGTTAAATGGGATATTAATGGTAATTTACTGAATCTTGTTGCTGGTTTCCATATAATTAATGCTATTATCTATAGAATGACTGTTCACAAATCCTTATTTTTTCATGATAAACTGCCCCTGGCAAAATTATTCTTTACTGTGACTTCAATGCTTAGACACATGTTTAGAGACTCAACCACCAGCTGGGAGATTTTAAATGAAGGTTTGAGGAGAAGGTCGGCGGAAGTAGGGCCCATGTCTTCATGGTTGGCATATTATAATATCACTTATGGTCATGGGGATTGCCTTGCTGGCCACCAGGGGGTTCAGACATGTCCACCTGACCTGCCACTTGTTGCCTGGAGTTGCGAGTGGGATGGTGCTGTTTGGCGTGTCGGCGCCATGGGGGCCCCCCTCCCCCTTGTTGTGCAGGCTCAATCCGTGGGCCTAGAGTTTTCTGGACGAGCTGGCTATCCTGAGGTAGAGTTCGTGTTGTGTGAAATGCTTCAGGTACCTGTGATGGACGTTTATGGCATTGAATTGGTGACTGCACGCAGGGCAATTATCAAGTTTATGGCAGAGGAGGTGTACCGGACGTTTTTACGTCGTTATGAGGGGGCAGACCTTACCCCTGCTGAAAGATGCGGGCACTGTGACTATCTCGGATTGGAGTGGTGCCGTCACGTATGTAAGCATTCAAGGGGCGCCCTTGGAGTTTCCGGAGGGACTGCTGCGGCGTTATTTCGACCAGTTTGGAGCTGTTGTCAGTGTGCAGTTGCACCTGCTCTCTTCAGGACCACTCAAGGGTGTGTGGACGAACATTTGCACCCTGGGAATGCGGCTTCAGTCGAACATTCTTTTCTCCGTGAAGCTCCTGGATTATTCCGCTTGGATGTATTATGCCTGCCAGCCTTGGACATGTTATCATTGTGGCCTCTTGGGCCATCAGGCTGCTGGGTGCTCTGCGCCTGCTGTCGCGCCCCTGAACCTCTTCCGTGAGAAGGATTTCCCGCCGCTCCCTGTGGAGGAGGATTCCGTAAGTGAGGATATGGAAGTCCTGTGTGCTGATGCAGCTTCCCCTGCGTCACCTGACACACCTCCGGATGTTGCAGCCCCTCCTCCGGGTGTTGCGGTGCCGTTGGGTGGCCCTATTGCTCGGTTGCTGTCCCAGCTGCTCCCGTGGGTCTTCCGAGTGGTCTCTGTGATTCGTCGCCGTCTTCTTCTTCTTCGTCTCCTGCTGCTGCTCCTGGCCCTGTGCCCTCACCTTGTGTTGCTGCTGAGGTAGATGCTGGGGTGGTTGCGGGGCTTCCTGCTGTGTGTGTGGCCCGATTCCCCATGCGGTTAAAGCTGTTGCCATTTTTCATCTATCGTCTGTGCGCCCGGCCCGTGTTGCCTGTGTTTCTGGCTCTGCCTCTTGCTCTGATGGTGTGCAGCCGGTGCCTAAGTGTTCTCGTCGTTCCTCTTCTGCCTGGACGGATGTGGGGGACTTCAGCAACTGTGAGTCTTCTGATGTCGACGGGGAGGTTCCAGATGCGTCGCTCTCTCCTGCGACGATGGTAGCGGAGGTCCATGTGTCTCCGGCTGCGGATGACTGAGGCTCACGTTTCACTTCTGTTCTTTCTCTTGCAGGGGGTTCTCCGCAGTGGGGGGTGGTTGGTCCTCCTGCTGTTGGTGCTGGCCGTGGCATCGTCATGGTGCTCCAGAAGGATGTCTGCCACCGTGGGGGTCCAGCTGTCCCGCTATCCACGGGACGGTGCAAGGTGCGCCATCCCGTGGATAGCGAGGGGGACTGTGCAGCGCCCGAGGTGGGGCTTAGTGTGCGCGCTGGTGCGCAGCCCTGTGTGCCCCCTGGTGTGCCTCCGAGTGCGCCGTCCTGTGCCAGACCCCCTAGGAGGAGGAGGCCCGTTCTTCTCGTCTTAACTTCTGGGAAAGTGTGATGCATCTACCATGGTGAGGTTTGATATTATTGATAGCATGCTACCTGTTCCGTACAGCCCTACTTCCATTTGGGTTCCGTGGGCACGGGTTTGTGTGGATGCTGTGCCGGATTCTATGCCTTGGCCGTGTGTGCGCCTCCCGGTGGTCAGGTCTCGGAACACTCCCAGTTGCTTTGGGAGGCGTATTGTTTGCGATTTCCGTAACACGAGTTCCCGGATAAGTATGAATAGTCCGTGTGGTTAATTCATGTTTGTGTTTGTGTTTTGTTTCTTTGTTTGTCTCTGGGTGTGTGTGGCTTGTTTTCCCGGAGCTTGCATGCACAGAGGGGTGTCATTGTGTGTGTGTGTGTGGGTGTTCCTCCTGGCTCCTGTGTGGGCCTGTTCTGGTTTTTACGTGTGTGCGTGTGCTATTTGTGCGGTTGTTTGTATTTTGCTGTGTGCCCTTCAGGCTGTTTTTCTGCCTGTAGATGTATTGTTACTTTCTGTTTGTGTCCTGTTTTTCTTTTATGTATTTGCATTATGTGTTTCTTTGTATCTTCGCACGTGTACTTTTAGTGTGCTTGTTTGTGGTTTGCTGAGCCTGTTACTGTATTGGCACTTTCTGTTTGTATCCTGTGTTTCTTTAATGTATTTTTTATGTATTTCTTTTGTGTGTTTATCTGTGTATAATTCCGCGCTGTAATTTGCCCTTATGTATTATGTTTAAGTTGTCCAGCGATGTGGTGGTACTTCATATTTCTGTTTGTTGTCGGCCCTTCAGGCCGGTAGTTATGTGTTCTGCTTATTTTGTTTTCCTTCTTTTGTACTGTTTTATTGTATTTATCCGCATGCTCTGCATGTAAATATAAAAATAAAAAAATAAAAACTTATGGTCATTAACCATTTATTCATCATCAGTCAGCGACTGGCGCCAGTTTGAAAACAGTACTCATGTAATCTATGCAATAAACGTCTCCAACATAGACCTATATTCTGATAATGTCCCCACATCTTTTTCGAATCACCTGTATAAACAATTAGATGTGAATCTCAAGCTCTCATATGGAATGTTTCTGCACAAATGATTACTACTCACATCTCATTATATAATTATGAATGACGATCCAGAGAGTTATATAAGGGTGGGTCTGATATACACTAAAACGAAAATAACGGACATAAAAATTTTTTTTTTTAAGTTTTTACTGAATAACAGTGTTTTGGCAGGGAGCATATAGGAAATTAATTATGTGATTAATTATGAAATATTTAATATATTGACAAACAAAGAACTGAGTTTTAAAGACAAAGTTTATAAAAAGCTTTATCCTAAATATGGGACAATATATATATGATACGATTCAAGTTCTAATCGCAATAAATTTAACGTCACATACAGTGAAGCCATAATAATGCAGTTTATATGGACAATATAAGAGGAATACAATATAGTATGTCGGATTTCGCTACCACTATAAGGGAGTGCCAAGGCCGGTCAAGATTATGACATATTTACTTAAAGGGTTTTAAATATGAAGCTGCTAGGGTGATAGATATGTGTTCCTAAATACCACAGCCAAGAGGAATGGTGGATAATATATGCATTTATTGAGACAAAATTACAAATACGAGTTATGGCAATCAGCTAGTTAATATATTGGACTCCTGATGCCGCCCTCTTCTGGGATTAGGATATACTAATTTTCAATAGCACTAGGCGACATGTGAGCGGTGGTGGTGTATTTAGTTTTATAACTGGGTTGGCAAGGACAGCAGCACCATTTTTGATGAGAACTTTAGCACCCAGTAAATTAAGTATGGGTCAAGGTGTTTTGCAAGACATAAACAGCGGCGGGCGTACATTGAAACAATCGATTAAACAGCGGGGCTTAGAAACATTAAAAACTGTCGGAATGCAGTTTACAGGCGGCTGGGTTGTGAAGAAAATGAAACGAAAGATTAAGAAGAAAAATAAAGCAAAAAAACAATTATCAAGAAAATGGTGAGGGGGAGGGGAATATAAAGCTGTGTTTGCATAAACTGCATCACACTTAAAACGGCTATCGGCAAGACAACATGGCAGGCCTGCAAGTGCCACTGGGGAATTATATGGCGGCAGTAACCACTGCTTTTCGACTAAAAATCCATTGGGCTAGTCGGCAGCTGTTGGGTGCAGACGTGTCGTTCATTGCGCTTATCAGTTCCACCCTAGTGGCTGTGTGAGGAGGGTGTCCGTGACAGCTGTGGGGGTCTTGTCCCCCGTATGGGCGTGATATACCTGTTGAGGAGACATGGGGACTTACCGGCCTCCATTGAAGAGGACCTCGTCGGCTGGTCTGGCTTTTACAGTGCCAGTGGACCACATGTTGGTTGGTGTTCCCCTAGTGGATGCTTTACATGTGCAGTTGTCGGAATTTGTGGGCATCTAGCTGCTGTAGGGGAACCGCGCTGTGGGCAAGTTTCACCATCAGGCTGCATTTCAGGCATTTCTGGGGTTGTGTGAGGGGCATGTTTACCCTCTCCCTGATGTGGCCGGTTCTGTTAAGGTAGTGAACCTCAGCGTCGCCTTGACGTATATGTCGATCCGTGGTGCCCCCTCCAAGTGTCACGACGAACTCCTAACTGCTTGTTTTGGACGGTTTGGCACTGTGCTAAGCATTCGTTGGAACAAGGTACTTGCAGGGCACTATGATGGGATGCTTGACGACTCCTGCACCCTGATCACGTCACTGAAGAGTAGTGTTCCGTCCTCTGTGTCCTTGTTGGGTCACACGCTCCGCTGGCTGTATCGGGGGCAACCGCGTACCTGTTATAGGTGTGATAATGAGGGACATCTAGCTGCAGCATGCGACATGGGAGCAACTGGCTAGGTGAATATTTTTCGTGAGGAGGACTTTCTACCCCTGTTGACTTCGGACGCTTCTGAGGATGGAGTGAGTACTGTACCTAAGGTGCCTGGTTGCCTGTCTGCTGCTCTGCCTGTTGAGGCGGATACTACACCTTGTACATCCCGTCTGTTAACTGCTGTGGCCCCGGAGGTAGTTGTTGCGCTAGAGTGTGCGAGTGTCGGGCTGTCGCGCGCACTGCGTGTGATGGATGTCCCAGTGGAAGTCTGTGTCCCACCCCCGCCTGCGGGAGTAGTCCTGGGCTCCTGGAGGCGCAGGTTCTTCTGTTTTGGAGGGCCTGCCTCATCCGGTTCCGGGGCCTGCCGACCCTGATGATGTACTCCCTTTGCAGAAGCGGGCGTGCCGGTGTCCCGGGCCAGTTTCCCAGGATGTAGTGGACCATGTGAGCGACGTGGCCCCTGTGGGTTCTCCGGATGGTGTGGGTGTGGACCATGTTGATGCAGTGACATTGGCCGTGCCTGCGAAGGAGACAGGTGGGGATGGTGTGGTGCCTGTTCGTGCCTGCGTTTCGGGTGTTGCTCCACTGTGCCCCCCTGTGCCTCCGTGTGCTGGTGCTCCGAAATGGGAGGTTGTTGCACCTGCTGCCATCCCTGGTGTGGATCGTGATATAGTTCTCGTGCTGAAAAAGGACACCGGCCGGGGCGTCTTGGTGCTGTGTGAACCTGTGTTGCAGTATGTAACGCCGCTCGTGATTGGAGGTGTCGTCGAGATTCCGGAGTATATGCGTCGCCCACGTCGTTCGGATTATCTTTATCTTTATTATCTTTATCTATATTTTTATCTATATCTATATCTTTATCTTTATTATATCATATTTAGGAATCGTCTTCAAAGAATTTTCAAAGGATTACTCATCATTGCTATCTAAAATAATTCGAAGAGCCAAAACTAAATACTACGAAGATAAATTTACCCAAACAAAGGGCAACATTAAGAAAACATGGATCACAATTTCACAAATATTGGGATCAAAGAAGATTTTAAATAACAAATCAATACTCCTGTCCAATAACGATGGTCAGCTTACAGCCTCTGATACTGCTATTGAGTTCAATAGGTTCTTCTCTTCTATTGGGTAATCCCTTGCAAATGATATTCCATCTTCCAGTACTGATGTTCAGGACTACCTTACAGGTAACTATTCACAGTCTCTGTACCTAACGCCTGCAAATTTCACTGATGTTAATGAGATAATCCTTTCCCTTAATACCAAGTCTAGTGCCCTTGAGGAGATACCAACTTTAATTTACAATAAAAGCCTCCAGATCTTTAGCTCCTGCTATTGCATTGCTCTTCAACAAGTCACTTGAACTTAAAACCTTTCCAGGTATTCAAAAAAAATCGAGAGTAACCCCAGTCCACAAATGTGGTGATCTCACTGATGTAAACAGCTACAGACCTATATCAATCCTGCCAAACTTGTCAAAAATATTTGAAAAACTAATCTACAAGCAGTTTTACTCTTGTCTAGCCAAACGCAATGTACTTAGCTCTTGTCAATATGGCTTCAGACCCAAAAAAAGCACTAACGATGCACTTATTAGTATGATTAACTTCATACATGCAGCTCTTGATAAAAATGAGTTCCCTGTTGGGTTATTTGTGGACCTGCGTAAGGCTTTTGACACTGTCAACCACCAAAACCTTTTTCTTAAATTAAATCATTATGGAGTCAGAGGACACTCCCTGCAATACTTCAAATCTTACTTTACTGACAGGTTCCAGTATGTTTTTGTGAATAATTCAATTTCTCCTAACCTACCCATCAACATTGGTGTTACTCAGGGCAGCATACTTTGCCCTCTCCTCTTTCTCATCTACATTAATGTCCTTCCAAATGCCTCCCAACACCTCAAATCAATTCTATTTGCTGACGACACAACCTTCATTTACTCCAGTCCTGACCCCTTACTTTAAATGTCAATGTGAATACTGAGCAAAATAAAGTCCACTTTTGGCTAACTGCCAACAAACTCACCCTCAACATTGACAAAACTTTCTATATTTTGTTTGGCAATAAATCCTCAAATCAAATAAATCTCAAGATAAACAATACCCAAATTTGTAACAAAGTAGAAGGCAAATTCCTTGGCGTTCTCATTGACCACAAGCTGAATTTCCAGGGACACATTCTAAATATATCAAAAAAAGTTTAAAAAACTGTTGGCAATCTTTCTAAGATCAGATATTATGTACCTCGCCCTGCACTGGTGACACCCTATTACTCTCTCATCTATCCTTATCTCAACTATGGTATTTGTGCTTGGTGTTCTACTACCCAACATCATTTACGTCCTCTAATTACTCAACACAAAGCTGCTGTTAGGACAATATCCAACTCTGGCCCCAGACATCACTCGGTACCCCCTATTCAAATCTCTGAATATGTTAGATTTAAGTCACTGCACATCCTCTCATGTGTATTATATATATATATATATATATATATATATATATATATATATATATATATATATATATATATATATATATATATATATATATATATATACTTCTCCAAAATTCATTTTTTATTTCTAGTCTGACGCGACACGGGCGCGTTTCGTAAAACTTATTACATTTTCAAAGACTTCACAAATACACAACTGATTAGAACTTGCGTTTCTCTGATTTTATATCTACATTTGAGTGAGGTGGGAAGGGTGATGTGGCATTAACACAAGACAGAACAATAGGGGATATTAATAGGGTATTAAAAGTATCAACACAAGACAGAACAGAAACAATGGGTATTGAATAGAAGTGTTTGTAGAAAGCCTATTGGTCCATATTTCTTGATGCTTCTATATTGGAGCGGAGTCTTGAGGTGGGTAGAATATAGTTGTGCAATAATTGGCTGTTGATTGCTGGTGTTGACTTCTTGATGTGTAGTGCCTCGCAAACGTCAAGCCGCCTGCTATCGCTGTATCTATCGATGATTTCTGTGTTGTTTACTAGGATTTCTCTGGCGATGGTTTGGTTATGGGAAGAGATTATATGTTCCTTAATGGAGCCCTGTTGCTTATGCATCGTTAAACGCCTAGAAAGAGATGTTGTTGTCTTGCCTATATACTGGGTTTTTTGGAGCTTACAGTCCCCAAGTGGGCATTTGAAGGCATAGACGACGTTAGTCTCTTTTAAAGCGTTCTGTTTTGTGTCTGGAGAGTTTCTCATGAGTAGGCTGGCCGTTTTTCTGGTTTTATAGTAAATCGTCAGTTGTATCCTCTGTTTTTTGTCTGTAGGGATAACGTTTCTATTAACAATATCTTTCAGGACCCTTTCCTCCGTTTTATGAGCTGTGGAAAAGAAGTTCCTGTAAAATAGTCTAATAGGGGGTATAGGTGTTGTGTTAGTTGTCTCTTCGGAGGTTGCATGGCTTTTCACTTTCCTTCTTATGATGTCTTCGATGAAACCATTGGAGAAGCCGTTATTGACTAGGACCTGCCTAGTAAGGCATGCAACCTCCGAAGAGACAACTAACACAACACCTATACCCCCTATTAGACTATTTTACAGGAACTTCTTTTCCACAGCTCATAAAACGGAGGAAAGGGTCCTGAAAGATATTGTTAATGGAAACGTTATCCCTACAGACAAAAAACAGAGGATACAACTGACGATTTACTATAAAACCAGAAAAACGGCCAGCCTACTCATGAGAAACTCTCCAGACACAAAACAGAACGCTTTAAAAGAGACTAACGTCGTCTATGCCTTCAAATGCCCACTTGGGGACTGTAAGCTCCAAAAAACCCAGTATATAGGCAAGACAACAACATCTCTTTCTAGGCGTTTAACGATGCATAAGCAACAGGGCTCCATTAAGGAACATATAATCTCTTCCCATAACCAAACCATCGCCAGAGAAATCCTAGTAAACAACACAGAAATCATCGATAGATACAGCGATAGCAGGCGGCTTGACGTTTGCGAGGCACTACACATCAAGAAGTCAACACCAGCAATCAACAGCCAATTATTGCACAACTATATTCTACCCACCTCAAGACTCCGATATATATATATATATATATATATATATATATATATATATATAAAATGCTGAACTGTAGTGTCAATCCTGACCTTAAAAGCTTCATTTAAGGTAGTAACAGAACCCATGAGCACCACACCAGAAACAAATACCTTTTTGATATTCCAAGAGTACGACTTAATCAAACTAGAAATGCTCTACAAATCAAGGGACCCAGAATGTGGAATGACCTTCCCAATCATGTTAAAGACTGTACCATACTCAACCAGTTTAAGATAAAAATTAAGCACTACCTAATTAACTCCCTGTAACCAACCTTACCCCTATAATGTCAACCCATGTCTGCTATTTTTAAACAATGCTGTTTGTCGACCAAACTGGATTTTTTGCTGTTTTACTGCCATGTTCCCCCTTTTTTTATTTTTTTATTTTCTCAACATATTTTATACTTTAATCTCAATCAGTATTAAGTTTTAGTCTTTAGTGATTTTTCCTGCCCGAAACGCCTCGCATAATAGTGGCTTTAGGCATTTTTTGTACTAGCTCTATCTATAAATTCATCAAAATTTGTATCGCACCTTGGATGTATGTACTTTACCTGAATAAACATTTGAATTTGAATTTGAAATTTGAATTTATATGGCTTATTTTTGTTGCAGGATGTGACGGTACTGTAATTGTTTGATTAATAAAGCCACAAGTCCAGCAGAGCGTTTATTTTACCTCAATTTATTGATCAGACAATTAGCCAGTGAACATGGAGCGGTTCCCACGGCCAGAGCGATTTACTACTGACCCAAACTCCACCAACGCCGCTCAAGAATGACGTCACTGGCTCAAGACATTCAAAACTTCTCTTTAGCAGTACAACAAATTACTCCCCCACGAACAAGCTGGGTCTCCTGATAAACTACGTTGCTCCACGTGCGTTTGACTACATAGCTGACTGCACTATGTATGATGCTGATGAAAAAAACCCTAACAGAATTGTTTGTGAAGCCCAAGAATGAAGTATTCACAAGGTATGTGCTTACAACACAACGCCAAGAACCCGGTGAGTCACTTGACCAGTTTCTTCAGGCATTGAAATTATTAGCTAAAGATTGTCAGTTCAAAGCCTTGACTGCTGCAGAAGCTGTTGATAACTATGTGAGAGATGCTTTCATTAATGGGTTAGGTTCTGCCACAATAAGGCAGCGCTCATTTGAAAATAAAACATTTTCAGCATTTGACCAGGCTCACTCTAGAAATGGCACAGAAACTTTCTGCCTCTTATGTTCGGCCAGGGACTACAAACTCTGCTGTGACACTCTCATTAGACCTGGAGGACTCGGGAGGACAAGAAAGTGTAGAAGAAAAAGTTGAAATATTTTCTTCAGCTACAACTAGTGGTTTAAGGTACTTCTTTTATGGTTGCACTCGACATCCTTGCAGTCGATGTCCAGCTAGAGGGCTCTGTATATGAATTGCAAGAAAAAGGGTCATTATGCTAAGGTCTGTCGATCTCTGAAACAGACTAACAGTGCTTCAAACACCCAACATTCAGCTACTATACTTGCTACTTTAGCTGGGACTTCACCCTCATGCCTCAATAAATCAGTGTTTAGCTCTAAGGTCAATGGGATTCCAGTCAGTGCTCTGATTGACACAGGTAGCTCTGAGAACTTTATTCATAAGAAGATTGCCGAGCAGAGTGGGTTACTTGTCTATCCTGACAATGGGGAAGTTTCTATTGCTACTGTATCGTTCATTCAAAATTTCTGGGTCAGTGTTCTGTAGACTTAGAACTGCAAGGAGAAACTTATCATGGTGTTAATCTCAAAGTGTTACCCGATTTGTGTGTCGATTTGATTTTGGGCCATAAATTGTTACGAAATCATTCCGGGCTCGAGATGACTTTTGGAGGAGAAAGACCTCCCCTTAGAATATGTGGATTACCTACCGTCAAAGTACCGGCTCCATCCCTCTTCAGTAATTTAGCACCAGACTGCAAGCCGATTACTGTAAAATTCAGATGCTATTCTGAGGCTGACAACTTGTTTATTGAATCTGAGACCGTACAGATGCTGCATGAAGAGATAATCAGACCCAGTCATTCTCCATGGAGAATCCAGGTATTAGTAACTAAAGGAGAAAATCACAAGAAAAGAATGATTGTTGATTATTTACAAACAATTAACCGATTCACTGGGCTGGACGCCAACCCCCTTACAACATACAGATGAGATTGTGAATAATGTTGCTAGATTTAAAGTATACAGCACGCTAGACTTGATAAGTGCTTACCATCAAGTGGGTCTAACAGAGGAAGAAAAACCCTAAACAGTCTTCGAAGCTTGTAGAAAGCTTTTTGAATTTAATCGAAGCCCTTTTCAGGTCACTAATGGAGTGGCCAGTTTTCAAAGAGTAATTGACGGCATCCTCGAGAAAGAAGGAGTGGAGGGTACCTTTGCTTACGTAGATGATGTCTGTGTGTGTGTGCAGATTCTAAAGAAGACCATGATAAAAATCTTAAACATTTTATGGACGTTGCAAGAAGGTTTAATATGACCCTGAATCTTGAAAAGTGTAGTTTTGGACTCCGGTCTATAAAGCTATTGGGACACCTTATTCAAGATGGAGAAAATAAAGCTGACCCAGATCGCCTCGAGCCACTGTTAAAACTTTCACTATCAAGCAACACAGGTTCTTTACGCAGAACGATGGGAATGCTTGCACATTACTTCCGTTGGGCGCCTGGGTTTTCTGAGAAGATCCGTCTCCTGTCTCATGCCAATGGATTTTCCCTTATCTGCGGCCACTGCAAAAGCATTTGAAGGATTGAAACGAGTCATTGCTGAGGCATTGGTTCGAACAATCGACCCTACAGCTCCTTTCGCTGTGGAAAATGTTGCTTCAGATCATGCCATTGCCGCTACCCTAACCCAGAATGAACAACCAGTAGCTTTCTTTTCCCGAACACTTTCGTATAGTGAACAAAGGCACTTATCAGTGGAGAAGGAGCCATTGTTGAAGCTCTAAGGAACTGGCGACACTATCTCATTGGACGCCATTTTCGGCTTGTGACTGACCAGTGCAGTGTTGCTTTTATGTTTAACTCTAAATCAGCTGGTAAGATTAAAATTTATAAAATTGCTAGACGACGAGTCGAACTCTCCTGTTACCACTATGCCATTGTATATCGCCATGGTAAAAAGAACATACCCACGGATGCATTTTCACGTGTATGTGGTGCCACCAGTGTGGATGAACTTAGTGGAATTGCATGACAATCTGTGTCACCCTGGAGTGTCTCGTATTGCTCATTTTGTCCGATGTCGAAATCTGCCTTATTCTGTGGAAGAAGTGAAGAAGATGACTAATTCTTGCTCTGCGTGCTCTGAACTTAAACCTCAGTTTTGCAGGTTTGACTCGGGGCATTTGATTAAAACTACTCAGCCATTTGAAAGACTCAACATAGATTTTAAAGGACCTCTTACATCCCAATCAAGGAATAAATAAATACTTACTGTTGTTGATGAATTCTCCAGATTCCCCTTTGCATTCCTTACTCGGATATGACTACTGGTACAGTAATTCAGTGTCTGGTGCAGTTGTGTGCAATCTTTGGTATGCCTGCGTATATACACGCTGATAGCGGAACCTCCTTTATGTCTGAGGAGTTGAAGGGTTTTCTTCTAAAAAAGGGGGATAGCAGTTAGACGTACGATCCTTTACAACCCAAGAGTAAATGGAAATGGCCAGGCTGAGATGTACAATGGGATTATTTGGAAGGCAGTGCTGCTACCTCTTAGGACGAGAAGCTTAGATGTATCACAAAGGGAAGTTGTTCTTCCTGATGCACTGCACTATTCGATCATTGTTGTGCACCTCTACAAATTGTACACCACATGAACGATTCTTCCGGCATACAAGAAGGGATACTTCAGGGCGAACACTACCTACGTGGCTTGCTTGCAGAGGCCCTATCCTCCTAAAACGTCAGGTGGAGCAAAGCAAAAATGATCCCCTAGTTGATTAGGGTGAGGTCTTTGACGTGAATCCAGAATATGCCCATGTCAAGTTCCCAGATGGCTGGATTACTACTGTATCATTAAGGCACCTCACACCCATGGCCACAGAGGGTTGCGAGGGTTTGGACTCCAATCTCCCTTTTCAACAGCAACATCCAGCGACTGCGAAAACTGGGGTAAACCCCAGTCCACTTCATCCTGAACCGCCTCATCCTGAACTACTTCGTCCCAAACCACCTACTTGGGAACATATCTCTAAAGAAACACTCCCTCGAGAAAGTGGCATGCAGGAACCAACTGGAACGCTAGATCCTTCAACATTGCAGGAGTTCCTTCGACGATCTGGAAGGATGCGCAGTACTCCTACGCCCCTTCGAGACTATATCACTTAAATGCAAGATGGGGTGAATGTAGTAAAAGTGTGTCTATCATATCGGGTTGGAGTTGTTATTGTACCGGATGGATGCTCGCTTGATTGTTATTGTTTGGTGATCACCAGATCATCTGTGTCGTGCGTGAGTACAGGTTCATGGAGGTGTGCTCTCCTTATTTGTGTTAGCCTAGCTTTAGTTATATGCTGTTTGCTTGTTGTTAAAGTGAATAGAGAGTGCTTGGGCTGTGTGTGTGTTGTTTATTATATAGCTTGTTTTTGTTGCAGGATGTGACTGTACTGTAATTATTTGATCAATAAAGCCACAAGTCTGGCAGAACGTTTATTTTACCTCACACTCCTAACACATAATAGCTGTTATTAACACCATTTTTATTGTTTGCTTTACTATAGGCATGTTCCATGCTGTAACATACAACTGTGAGGGAATCTAGATTCCCTCAGCTAGTTTTCCTAGTTTCTAGATTAGGCTAGTCGCTCTAGAAACTGAAGCTTTCAAACTAACATATACTTGTGGGGTGTTGAATGAAAGCTTATGTTATGGACTATCATTTGTGAGTAGTCAGAAGTCTGTGATGGCTCTGTAGAGAGAATTACAGAGATTTTCCTGTTTCTGTGAAATAGGATGATCGAGGTGAGAGTGAAGTTTTTTTTTATTTTTTTTTTATTTTTACATGCAAGCATGCGTATAATGTACAATAAAAACAGAACAAATATAACATAGAACAAAAGTACAAAGCACACACTTGTACAATGACAAAGGAACAAATTAAGAGAAGACCAGCCAGAAGGGCTGACCACAAAACAAAAATGCATAAACAAACATAACACAAATATAAACACAGCGTAATACAAACATAAGGGAAACAGAGAGGCGAGAAACATACAAAACAAGTCTGCTAACACCTCACACACATAATGCACACATAACAAAGAGCACACCTCAACAGCCTGAAGGGCACACAAGATGACAAACAAGCGCACACAACATCCACAACCGAACACACAAACTCATAGGAACCGCACACCCCCCCACTAGCCATACAAGAAAACCCACAATACAAACCGGAGCACGCAGGAACCGGGAAACAATACCCACCCCACCCACTCACATACACACCTCACAACCAGGCAACACAAAATACATAGAAATCACTTGCGAGGAACCTCGTGAGAAATGTACTTCTCCGGGAAAAGATCATGAGGATATTTCGCCTTGTAAGCTTCCCAGACTAGATCTTCAAGGTCGATAGGGTTTTTGATCCCCCGCGCTCGAGCGGGTATCATAAACTCGGGAACATCTATATCTGGCGGCATCGGCCAACGCCCAAGGTCACTGACGCAAGTCACATAACGAGGCTGGGGAGCGCCAACCACGCCCTTCGAGGAAGCAGATGACACCGGAGAAGCGGACGAGGGTCGCCGAGCCTGCCACGCCTTCTTCATCGGAGCAGGTGCCGGAAGCTCAGACGATAGCACTTCCACGGATACCGCAGGAGACACGGAAGGGACTGCAGGAAACGGAAGAGGCGGCAAGACCGCAGCCGAGGAAACGGGTAACGAGGAAGGGGCCGCAGAACATCCAGAGCGAGCATCCTTTCTCAACATCACTACCAGGCCACCCCGCTCACCACCAACTACAGCAGGGGGAACTACCGCCCACGAAGAACCGGAGCCATCCGACGCAGGCAACGCACCTGAAGCAGGACCCTCGGACACCGGACCAGAAGGTGAGGCCGAAACGCCGGCACCGGCATCCTCAGGCAAGTGTACCTCCGCCACCACCGTAGTGTGCACCACATCCGGAGCCACCCCACCGTCAACGGAAGGACGGCATTCGTCGAATTCGCCAACATCAGCCCACGCAGAAGAACGCCGGGAACGCTTAGGCTCGGGCCGCACATCATCAGACCCGGAGGCAGACTCAGCGACCCGCGCAGCACCAACCGAGCGAACCGACGCACGCCGCAGCACGGCAGCCTCCTCAACCACACGGGGCACCAGGCCAGGCACAGGAGGGAATGCCGGAACCATCTCAGCTCCCAGCACAGCCGGAACAGACGGCGAGGGCGCAGGGACCGGGACAGACACAGCAGAGGAAGAACTGGAAGACGAGGGGTCCGAGCAAACGAGCAAACGGCAGGCGGAAGAGGCTCAGGGACACCAGCTGGAGCACTAGGCGAGGACCCAACCTCCGGAGGAGATGCGGCAACAACAGGGGGCGCAACAGGCGGAGCAACAGCTGCTACAGAGGGCACCTCCTCAGCCGAAGAGACTTCCATACCAACCGAATCATCCACCACAGGAAGGGGCGGAAAATCCTCCTCACTGAAGAGATTCACTGGTGCAACAGCAGGCGCAGAACAGTCAGCAGCCTGATGGCCCAAAAGACCACAACGAAAACACGTCCGCGGCTGACGGGCGTAAAACACCCGAACGTTGTACCCCATAAGGCGCACAGAGGACGAAATATCCGCCCGGAGTCTCATGCCCAGGGTGCGAATGTTAGACCTCACACCCTTAAGAGGACTAGAAGACACCACGTTCACTCTCACACTAACAACTGCGCCAAACCGGCCGAAATACCGCCGTAGCAGAGCCTCTGGAAACTCCAAGGGAGCCCCATGCACACTGATGTAAGTAAGTGCACCACTCCTATCCGAGAGGGTGACAGTGCCCGCACCATCCGGCAGGGGCAGTGTCCGCCCCTCGTATCGCCGGAGAAAATCGCGATACGCCACCTCCTCTGCAAACTTCACAATTGCCCTACGGGCCGTTACCAACTCGACCCCATAAATCGCAAACATAGGGACAGAGAGCATTTCACAAGCCAGGGCAATCTCCGGGTAACCAGCCCGCACAGAGAACTCTAGTCCCACAGACTGAGCCCGGACGATAGGGGGTAGAGGGACCCCCATCGTAACGCCACGTCAGCACAGGCGAGCAGAGACACACCCGCCCCCAACCGGCCGAAACGGGCAAACAACACCAACTGCTGGGGGCGCCGATTCAACACGTCCGCCCCGTACCGAAGCTAGGGCCTGACCTGGTGAGAGTAAAGTGGTATGTGAGGTACTTGACTAAAACCGTTAGAGGTGGGGGGAGAGTGGGGTGAACGTTGCCCCCCCCAACATGTGAGACAATGTGCTTTGTCTTTAGGCCTCCCGCTCCTTGTGACGTCACGGGATGCCTGAGGCCTGTGATTGGAGTAGGCATGTGTGCTCCAAGCCGAGTTTTGGCGCAAAGAGCTGTGATTGGTAGCGGCACGAGGGAGCCGTGCCGGCTTTGGGCTGATTGGTCAAGACAAGGTAGGGGGGGGAGATATGGGCATTTGAGTTTCCCTACCCGCCATAGAGTCAGTCTGAGCAGGGGAGCAGGTGGACGAGGACATGTCTGGGTGGAGGGGGGGGAGTTTTCCCCCTCCACCCCCGTTAATCGGGGACGTTACCGTGTTGTCTAGCAGGGATGGCACTCCCGCCATCCCGGGTTGTGTCTAGGCCCAATTTTCGTGAAATTCGAGGGCCAACGAGGTACGGAAGGACCAGTAAAATAGCCTCAGAGACAGTGGGCACCCATGAGGCAGCTGGCAGAGCCTCATGGTGTAACAGGTGGTTTGAATATCCTGTCTAATGTAGAACTATTCACTATTGGTGGATTCAGGGCAGTGTAATTGTGGTAAGATTACAGGCCCCTGTGGGACTTTGAATTCCACCCTGTTGGTCCGCCCGGTGGTGACGCCACCGGCCATTGTCACCCCAGTGTAGAGCAAGGCAGGCTCTGGTTGCTGGAGTTGTGGGCAATTCCTCAACCACGTGTGTATGCCCGGGGGCCACCCTCAGGCCACCCCAGGCCACCCAGCCGCTCGGCCCGGCCACTCGGCTCGGCTCGGCCCGGCCCGCGCGCCGGCTACCCACCCACCTGCCCGTGCGCCGGCCACCACTACCACCACCACCCCCCCTCTCAGCTCGGGAGGGGCGTTGTGGGCCACACGGTGGCCACATGCCTAGGCCACCTCCTTGAGCCACTTAGGCCACTTTCCTGGGACAGCCTAGGGCCACATCTTGTCGACGCATGAGGAGCAAGCTAAGTGTTGACAGCCAGTGAGGTAGTGACCTGGGAAATAAGTGTAATGAGGAGGTGTAGACGTGAGTACAATTATCATTGTGTACAGTGTGATGAGTACCGGTGGAAATTCCCGGTAAGAGTTGTCTCAGAGCCTCACCAGGCTAGGGAAGCAGATGAGAGACAGCTGTCTGTAGCACGTCCAGGTGACTGGTAGGGCGGTACCTGGAGATAGATGTTGTACAAGGGACCATACTGTAGTTATATATATATGTATGTTATATAATATATATATATATATATATATATATATATATATATATATATATATATATATATATATATATATATATGCGAACAAGCCTGAATGGTCCCCAGGACTATATGCGAATGAAAACTCACACCCCAGAAGTGACTCGAACCCATACTCCCAGAAGCAACGCAACTGGTAACTACAGGGCGCCTTAATCCGCTTGACCATCACGGCCGTCAAAAGGAAGTGATAGCCGAGGCTATTTGAGCCACTTCCCCGACGGCAACTCGGATGGTAATCTTGGGCATAGCATTTCACCAAATCACCTCATTCTTTGGGGCACACGTGAGGAACACAAATGCGAACAAGCCTGAATGGTCCCCAGGACTATATGCGAATGAAAACTCACACCCCAGAAGTGACTCGAACCCATACTCCCAGAAGCAACGCAACTGGTAACTACAGGGCGCCTTAATCCGCTTGACCATCACGGCCGTCAAAAGGAAGTGATAGCCGAGGCTATTTGAGCCACTTCCCCGACGGCAACTCGGATGGTAATCTTGGGCATAGCATTTCACCAAATCACCTCATTCTTTGGGGCACACGTGAGGAACACAAATGCGAACAAGCCTGAATGGTCCCCAGGACTATATGCGAATGAAAACTCACACCCCAGAAGTGACTCGAACCCATACTCCCAGAAGCAACGCAACTGGTAACTACAGGGCGCCTTAATCCGCTTGACCATCACGGCCGTCAAAAGGAAGTGATAGCCGAGGCTATTTGAGCCACTTCCCCGACGGCAACTCGGATGGTAATCTTGGGCATAGCATTTCACCAAATCACCTCATTCTTTGGGGCACACGTGAGGAACACAAATGCGAACAAGCCTGAATGGTCCCCAGGACTATATGCGAATGAAAACTCACACCCCAGAAGTGACTCGAACCCATACTCCCAGAAGCAACGCAACTGGTAACTACAGGGCGCCTTAATCCGCTTGACCATCACGGCCGTCAAAAGGAAGTGATAGCCGAGGCTATTTGAGCCACTTCCCCGATGGCAACTCGGATGGTAATCTTGGGCATAGCATTTCACCAAATCACCTCATTCTTTGGGGCACACGTGAGGAACACAAATGCGAACAAGCCTGAATGGTCCCCAGGACTATATGCGAATGAAAACTCACACCCCAGAAGTGACTCGAACCCATACTCCCAGAAGCAACGCAACTGGTAACTACAGGGCGCCTTAATCCGCTTGACCATCACGGCCGTCAAAAGGAAGTGATAGCCGAGGCTATTTGAGCCACTTCCCCGACGGCAACTCGGATGGTAATCTTGGGCATAGCATTTCACCAAATCACCTCATTCTTTGGGGCACACGTGAGGAACACAAATGCGAACAAGCCTGAATGGTCCCCAGGACTATATGCGAATGAAAACGCACACCCCAGAAGTGACTCGAACCCATACTCCCAGAAGCAACGCAGCTGGTAACTACAGGGCGCCTTAATCCGCTTGACCATCACGGCCGTCAAAAGGAAGTGATAGCCGAGGCTATTTGAGCCACTTCCCCGACGGCAACTCGGATGGTAATCTTGGGCATAGCATTTCACCAAATCACCTCATTCTTTGGGGCACACGTGAGGAACACAAATGCGAACAAGCCTGAATGGTCCCCAGGACTATATGCGAATGAAAACTCACACCCCAGAAGTGACTCGAACCCATACTCCCAGAAGCAACGCAACTGGTAACTACAGGGCGCCTTAATCCGCTTGACCATCACGGCCGTCAAAAGGAAGTGATAGCCGAGGCTATTTGAGCCACTTCCCCGACGGCAACTCGGATGGTAATCTTGGGCATAGCATTTCACCAAATCACCTCATTCTTTGGGGCACACGTGAGGAACACAAATGCGAACAAGCCTGAATGGTCCCCAGGACTATATGCGAATGAAAACTCACACCCCAGAAGTGACTCGAACCCATACTCCCAGAAGCAACGCAACTGGTAACTACAGGGCGCCTTAATCCGCTTGACCATCACGGCCGTCAAAAGGAAGTGATAGCCGAGGCTATTTGAGCCACTTCCCCGACGGCAACTCGGATGGTAATCTTGGGCATAGCATTTCACCAAATCACCTCATTCTTTGGGGCACACGTGAGGAACACAAATGCGAACAAGCCTGAATGGTCCCCAGGACTATATGCGAATGAAAACTCACACCCCAGAAGTGACTCGAACCCATACTCCCAGAAGCAACGCAACTGGTAACTACAGGGCGCCTTAATCCGCTTGACCATCACGGCCGTCAAAAGGAAGTGATAGCCGAGGCTATTTGAGCCACTTCCCCGACGGCAACTCGGATGGTAATCTTGGGCATAGCATTTCACCAAATCACCTCATTCTTTGGGGCACACGTGAGGAACACAAATGCGAACAAGCCTGAATGGTCCCCAGGACTATATGCGAATGAAAACTCGAATTACCATCCGAGTTGCCGTCGGGGAAGTGGCTCAAATAGCCTCGGCTATCACTTCCTTTTGACGGCCGTGATGGTCAAGCGGATTAAGGCGCCCTGTAGTTACCAGTTGCGTTGCTTCTGGGAGTATGGGTTCATGTTACTTCTGGGGTGTGAGTTTTCATTCGCATATAGTCCTGGGGACCATTCAGGCTTGTTCGCATTTGTGTTCCTCACGTGTGCCCCAAAGAATGAGGTGATTTGGTGAAATGCTATGCCCAAGATTACCATCCGAGTTGCCGTCGGGGAAGTGGCTCAAATAGCCTCGGCTATCACTTCCTTTTGACGGCCGTGATGGTCAAGCGGATTAAGGCGCCCTGTAGTTACCAGTTGCGTTGCTTCTGGGAGTATGGGTTCGAGTCACTTCTGGGGTGTGAGTTTTCATTCGCATATAGTCCTGGGGACCATTCAGGCTTGTTCGCATTTGTGTTCCTCACGTGTGCCCCAAAGAATGAGGTGATTTGGTGAAATGCTATGCCCAAGATTACCATCCGAGTTGCCGTCGGGGAAGTGGCTCAAATAGCCTCGGCTATCACTTCCTTTTGACGGCCGTGATGGTCAAGCGGATTAAGGCGCCCTGTAGTTACCAGTTGCGTTGCTTCTGGGAGTATGGGTTCGAGTCACTTCTGGGGTGTGAGTTTTCATTCGCATATAGTCCTGGGGACCATTCAGGCTTGTTCGCATTTGTGTTCCTCACGTGTGCCCCAAAGAATGAGGTGATTTGGTGAAATGCTATGCCCAAGATTACCATCCGAGTTGCCGTCGGGGAAGTGGCTCAAATAGCCTCGGCTATCACTTCCTTTTGACGGCCGTGATGGTCAAGCGGATTAAGGCGCCCTGTAGTTACCAGTTGCGTTGCTTCTGGGAGTATGGGTTCGAGTCACTTCTGGGGTGTGAGTTTTCATTCGCATATAGTCCTGGGGACCATTCAGGCTTGTTCGCATTTGTGTTCCTCACGTGTGCCCCAAAGAATGAGGTGATTTGGTGAAATGCTATGCCCAAGATTACCATCCGAGTTGCCGTCGGGGAAGTGGCTCAAATAGCCTCGGCTATCACTTCCTTTTGACGGCCGTGATGGTCAAGCGGATTAAGGCGCCCTGTAGTTACCAGTTGCGTTGCTTCTGGGAGTATGGGTTCGAGTCACTTCTGGGGTGTGAGTTTTCATTTGCATATAGTCCTGGGGACCATTCAGGCTTGTTCGCATTTGTGTTCCTCACGTGTGCCCCAAAGAATGAGGTGATTTGGTGAAATGCTATGCCCAAGATTACCATCCGAGTTGCCGTCGGGGAAGTGGCTCAAATAGCCTCGGCTATCACTTCCTTTTGACGGCCGTGATGGTCAAGCGGATTAAGGCGCCCTGTAGTTACCAGTTGCGTTGCTTCTGGGAGTATGGGTTCGAGTCACTTCTGGGGTGTGAGTTTTCATTCGCATATAGTCCTGGGGACCATTCAGGCTTGTTCGCATTTGTGTTCCTCACGTGTGCCCCAAAGAATGAGGTGATTTGGTGAAATGCTATGCCCAAGATTACCATCCGAGTTGCCGTCGGGGAAGTGGCTCAAATAGCCTCGGCTATCACTTCCTTTTGACGGCCGTGATGGTCAAGCGGATTAAGGCGCCCTGTAGTTACCAGTTGCGTTGCTTCTGGGAGTATGGGTTCGAGTCACTTCTGGGGTGTGAGTTTTCATTCGCATATAGTCCTGGGGACCATTCAGGCTTGTTCGCATTTGTGTTCCTCACGTGTGCCCCAAAGAATGAGGTGATTTGGTGAAATGCTATGCCCAAGATTACCATCCGAGTTGCCGTCGGGGAAGTGGCTCAAATAGCCTCGGCTATCACTTCCTTTTGACGGTCGTGATGGTCAAGCGGATTAAGGCGCCCTGTAGTTACCAGTTGCGTTGCTTCTGGGAGTATGGGTTCGAGTCACTTCTGGGGTGTGAGTTTTCATTCGCATATAGTCCTGGGGACCATTCAGGCTTGTTCGCATTTGTGTTCCTCACGTGTGCCCCAAAGAATGAGGTGATTTGGTGAAATGCTATGCCCAAGATTACCATCCGAGTTGCCGTCGGGGAAGTGGCTCAAATAGCCTCGGCTATCACTTCCTTTTGACGGCCGTGATGGTCAAGCGGATTAAGGCGCCCTGTAGTTACCAGTTGCGTTGCTTCTGGGAGTATGGGTTCGAGTCACTTCTGGGGTGTGAGTTTTCATTCGCATATAGTCCTGGGGACCATTCAGGCTTGTTCGCATTTGTGTTCCTCACGTGTGCCCCAAAGAATGAGGTGATTTGGTGAAATGCTATGCCCAAGATTACCATCCGAGTTGCCGTCGGGGAAGTGGCTCAAATAGCCTCGGCTATCACTTCCTTTTGACGGCCGTGATGGTCAAGCGGATTAAGGTGCCCTGTAGTTACCAGTTGCGTTGCTTCTGGGAGTATGGGTTCGAGTCACTTCTGGGGTGTGAGTTTTCATTCGCATATAGTCCTGGGGACCATTCAGGCTTGTTCGCATTTGTGTTCCTCACGTGTGCCCCAAAGAATGAGGTGATTTGGTGAAATGCTATGCCCAAGATTACCATCCGAGTTGCCGTCGGGGAAGTGGCTCAAATAGCCTCGGCTATCACTTCCTTTTGACGGCCGTGATGGTCAAGCGGATTAAGGCGCCCTGTAGTTACCAGTTGCGTTGCTTCTGGGAGTATGGGTTCGAGTCACTTCTGGGGTGTGAGTTTTCATTCGCATATAGTCCTGGGGACCATTCAGGCTTGTTCGCATTTGTGTTCCTCACGTGTGCCCCAAAGAATGAGGTGATTTGGTGAAATGCTATGCCCAAGATTACCATCCGAGTTGCCGTCGGGGAAGTGGCTCATATAGCCTCGGCTATCACTTCCTTTTGACGGCCGTGATGGTCAAGCAGATTAAGGCGCCCTGTAGTTACCAGTTGCGTTGCTTCTGGGAGTATGGGTTCGAGTCACTTCTGGGGTGTGAGTTTTCATTCGCATATAGTCCTGGGGACCTTTCAGGCTTGTTCGCATTTGTGTTCCTCACGTGTGCCCCAAAGAATGAGGTGATTTGGTGAAATGCTATGCCCAAGATTACCATCCGAGTTGCCGTCGGGGAAGTGGCTCAAATAGCCTCGGCTATCACTTCCTTTTGACGGCCGTGATGGTCAAGCAGATTAAGGCGCCCTGTAGTTACCAGTTGCGTTGCTTCTGGGAGTATGGGTTCGAGTCACTTCTGGGGTGTGAGTTTTCATTCGCATATAGTCCTGGGGACCATTCAGGCTTGTTCGCATTTGTGTTCCTCACGTGTGCCCCAAAGAATGAGGTGATTTGGTGAAATGCTATGCCCAAGATTACCATCCGAGTTGCCGTCGGGGAAGTGGCTCAAATAGCCTCGGCTATCACTTCCTTTTGACGGCCGTGATGGTCAAGCGGATTAAGGCGCCCTGTAGTTACCAGTTGCGTTGCTTCTGGGAGTATGGGTTCGAGTCACTTCTGGGGTGTGAGTTTTCATTCGCATATAGTCCTGGGGACCATTCAGGCTTGTTCGCATTTGTGTTCCTCACGTGTGCCCCAAAGAATGAGGTGATTTGGTGAAATGCTATGCCCAAGATTACCATCCGAGTTGCCGTCGGGGAAGTGGCTCAAATAGCCTCGGCTATCACTTCCTTTTGACGGCCGTGATGGTCAAGCGGATTAAGGCGCCCTGTAGTTACCAGTTGCGTTGCTTCTGGGAGTATGGGTTCGAGTCACTTCTGGGGTGTGAGTTTTCATTCGCATATAGTCCTGGGGACCATTCAGGCTTGTTCGCATTTGTGTTCCTCACGTGTGCCCCAAAGAATGAGGTGATTTGGTGAAATGCTATGCCCAAGATTACCATCTGAGTTGCCGTCGGGGAAGTGGCTCAAATAGCCTCGGCTATCACTTCCTTTTGACGGCCGTGATGGTCAAGCGGATTAAGGCGCCCTGTAGTTACCAGTTGCGTTGCTTCTGGGAGTATGGGTTCGAGTCACTTCTGGGGTGTGAGTTTTCATTCGCATATAGTCCTGGGGACCATTCAGGCTTGTTCGCATTTGTGTTCCTCACGTGTGCCCCAAAGAATGAGGTGATTTGGTGAAATGCTATGCCCAAGATTACCATCCGAGTTGCCGTCGGGGAAGTGGCTCAAATAGCCTCGGCTATCACTTCCTTTTGACGGCCGTGATGGTCAAGCGGATTAAGGCGCCCTGTAGTTACCAGTTGCGTTGCTTCTGGGAGTATGGGTTCGAGTCACTTCTGGGGTGTGAGTTTTCATTCGCATATAGTCCTGGGGACCATTCAGGCTTGTTCGCATTTGTGTTCCTCACGTGTGCCCCAAAGAATGAGGTGATTTGGTGAAATGCTATGCCCAAGATTACCATCCGAGTTGCCGTCGGGGAAGTGGCTCAAATAGCCTCGGCTATCACTTCCTTTTGACGGCCGTGATGGTCAAGCGGATTAAGGCGCCCTGTAGTTACCAGTTGCGTTGCTTCTGGGAGTATGGGTTCGAGTCACTTCTGGGGTGTGAGTTTTCATTCGCATATAGTCCTGGGGACCATTCAGGCTTGTTCGCATTTGTGTTCCTCACGTGTGCCCCAAAGAATGAGGTGATTTGGTGAAATGCTATGCCCAAGATTACCATCCGAGTTGCCGTCGGGGAAGTGGCTCAAATAGCCTCGGCTATCACTTCCTTTTGACGGCCGTGATGGTCAAGCGGATTAAGGCGCCCTGTAGTTACCAGTTGCGTTGCTTCTGGGAGTATGGGTTCGAGTCACTTCTGGGGTGTGAGTTTTCATTCGCATATAGTCCTGGGGACCATTCAGGCTTGTTCGCATTTGTGTTCCTCACGTGTGCCCCAAAGAATGAGGTGATTTGGTGAAATGCTATGCCCAAGATTACCATCCGAGTTGCCGTCGGGGAAGTGGCTCAAATAGCCTCGGCTATCACTTCCTTTTGACGGCCGTGATGGTCAAGCGGATTAAGGCGCCCTGTAGTTACCAGTTGCGTTGCTTCTGGGAGTATGGGTTCGAGTCACTTCTGGGGTGTGAGTTTTCATTCGCATATAGTCCTGGGGACCATTCAGGCTTGTTCGCATTTGTGTTCCTCACGTGTGCCCCAAAGAATGAGGTGATTTGGTGAAATGCTATGCCCAAGATTACCATCCGAGTTGCCGTCGGGGAAGTGGCTCAAATAGCCTCGGCTATCACTTCCTTTTGACGGCCGTGATGGTCAAGCGGATTAAGGCGCCCTGTAGTTACCAGTTGCGTTGCTTCTGGGAGTATGGGTTCGAGTCACTTCTGGGGTGTGAGTTTTCATTTGCATATAGTCCTGGGGACCATTCAGGCTTGTTCGCATTTGTGTTCCTCACGTGTGCCCCAAAGAATGAGGTGATTTGGTGAAATGCTATGCCCAAGATTACCATCCGAGTTGCCGTCGGGGAAGTGGCTCAAATAGCCTCGGCTATCACTTCCTTTTGACGGCCGTGATGGTCAAGCGGATTAAGGCGCCCTGTAGTTACCAGTTGCGTTGCTTCTGGGAGTATGGGTTCGAGTCACTTCTGGGGTGTGAGTTTTCATTCGCATATAGTCCTGGGGACCATTCAGGCTTGTTCGCATTTGTGTTCCTCACGTGTGCCCCAAAGAATGAGGTGATTTGGTGAAATGCTATGCCCAAGATTACCATCCGAGTTGCCGTCGGGGAAGTGGCTCAAATAGCCTCGGCTATCACTTCCTTTTGACGGCCGTGATGGTCAAGCGGATTAAGGCGCCCTGTAGTTACCAGTTGCGTTGCTTCTGGGAGTATGGGTTCGAGTCACTTCTGGGGTGTGAGTTTTCATTCGCATATAGTCCTGGGGACCATTCAGGCTTGTTCGCATTTGTGTTCCTCACGTGTGCCCCAAAGAATGAGGTGGTTTGGTGAAATGCTATGCCCAAGATTACCATCCGAGTTGCCGTCGGGGAAGTGGCTCAAATAGCCTCGGCTATCACTTCCTTTTGACGGCCGTGATGGTCAAGCGGATTAAGGCGCCCTGTAGTTACCAGTTGCGTTGCTTCTGGGAGTATGGGTTCGAGTCACTTCTGGGGTGTGAGTTTTCATTCATATATATATATATATATATATATATATATATATATATATATATATATATATATATATATATATATATATATATATATATATATATATATATATATATATATATATATATATATATGTGTAGACTGACTCGAGTATGTAACCGGTCAGTGTAGAGATTTACCATATAAGTGATCCAGCCTGTCTATTCTATATAATCGTTCAGACTGGATTAATGCCATAGAGTACTGTAATTGTATCATTAGAGGTTGGCAGGCCAGGTGGCAGGGATGTCAGTGGGGGGCCCTGAGGCCTGTGTAGTTAGTTACATTTACCTGATGATATAATTTTCATTGATTATGTGAATGCCATTTCTATGTGTTCATTTGCATGTTTATGTACTGTGTTGTGTGGTGAGTCAGCCAGATGTGATTGCTGACTGATTGCCTAATGATGTCATTAGGATGTGGGGTATGCTGACGGCATCATTATGTTGCAGGTTTGTGCAGTGGTGTTATCAGTTTATACAATATTATTGCTGCCCTAGGAGCTGCGTTGAGGGTTTATGGGACCTCTAGGATTATTCAGGGGAATTCACAGTACTTAATGAGAGCAGGCAATTGATTGGTTAATTGCCTTGCTGAGGTACGTGTGTGTTCACAGTAGTCCTTTGCAACAGGTGCAAGAAAAGGGGGCAGTAATATTGGTATACTCTTGTGTGTTGCACAACCGTGTGTCATTATTGTGTGGGCACTGTAATTAGCGAGTTGCAGTAGCCGCAACCATATGTGGGCAGTGCATTTGTGTTGTTGCATGCCATTGTAGTGTGACCTATGTAACACTGGGGTTACTTTGTTTCTTTAAGTTGTGTTAAGGACTTAAGGATTCAGTGAGTTAATAATTGGGGAATTAACTGGATAAGGAGTGCACACTTATTGTGGAGTGAGTGAGGGCTGTTATGAGAGAGAACAGCGTTGACCTTGAGTGAGATACGTCTCGGGAGCAATTAATTGTCCGTGTGACAACTAATTAACCACTCTAGGTAATTATGTAATTAGCCTTCTCATCATGAATTCACGTAGTGGGAGAGGATCTGTCAGAGTCTGTCAGTATTTGTGTTAACGTAATTTGCTCGAGACTAATTACCTTTCTGGGGTATAGCAATTAGTGGCTCAGGTTAATTAGTGGAGTAATTAACATCTGAGAGCTCCGATGACTCGGTAAAGCGAGGTCATGGAGCTAGCATAAATCGTTGTATTAATCATATTCTGTCTGAGGACAGTGGATTAGTGGCATATCTTGTTAATTAGGGTAATTAACTCCTTTCCCGTGAATTCACAGTGTTTGATGAGACGTGCTTAGGCAGTGTGGAGTGAGACGTATTTATGGATGATTAATTATCGGTCCTGGTGACAGTTAATTAATTGCTCAGAATTAATTAGGGTAATTAACACTCACTAGTAAATTTTTTGACACAGACTGTTGAGAAGCTACCAAGTTAGGGTAGGCTTAGTTAACATAACTCAATGGGAATGTAATTAGTGGTCCGTTTGACCTTAATTGAGGATTACTCACTGAATACTTGCAAGGAGTCAAGTGTGATGTAATATAAGTTTGAGTTATTGTTAACAAGAGAGACAAGTGTTAAGGATTAACATAGAGTATCATCATGTTGTTGTCTAGTGTGAGACAATTGTTTGTGATTACCGTAGTACTTTGTTGCTGACTGCTGTGATCAGTCAATTAACGTAATTAATCACTTAAGGCAATTTCTTTTGGTTGTCGTCTAGTGACAAGAGTAGAGTAATCTAGGGATTTGTGGAGCTGTGTCCCAGAATCCCGCCTTGCCTGTCTTTGTTACTGTTTACAACAGGGCAACTTCTTGTAGGGAGTTGCAAAGAGTGTTCACACTGGGTTGTGATAGGGGGGGACACTGTTGGACTACCCGCCTAGTTACGTGGGTCTCTCCTGGGGGGCGGGAGGACCCCTAAGCTTGTGATTATAGTAGCTGTCAGGGAAACCGAGACACTATTGATTGCATGCTTGTGTCTTCAGTGGATATCCTTCATTCGTTCAGTTAGTTCATGTTGTCAGCCCGAAGTGTCAGCAAGATGGAGCCTGCTGTCACTTCTCGAGGGGCTGTTGAATAGCTGTGTTGCAAATGCCACTTGATGGACAATAATGTAACCATTCGCTGTGGTGTAACTTAGTCTGTGATATTTTTCTTTGATTTGCAATATTGCGTCATAAGTGGGCACACCTGTGTTCAGGTTAGTTCAGTATGCAGCCTCACAGCAAGGGTTGCTATTTAGCTGTTTGTTATCGTGCCACTGGATGGACATTAACGTAACGTAAACTCGGTAATGTAGTAGTTAGTCTCTTGTTATTAATAAATTGCTATGTTATAGAAAACGGTCTTTGATGTCAACCATATTATTCCACCATATTTCTGCATATTACGTTTAAATGTTGATGTGATCTTGATAAGGCGGCTGTTCTTGGGAATTCGAATTCCAATTCATAGCGCCACATCAAATATAAATATTGATTGTGAGAACCCGTCGGTTACCCTTTATTAGTTTTAACGTCCTGTTTAACTAGGAGGAGCCAGCGGCCTATTGTGGACAGGTTTTCACCCTTGGTGGTGGAGGCCTGGCGGTTTGCTCCCGCTTTTCCTTTTTCTATTGGACTCATGCTTAACTGCCGTGAGCAGCCTTTAAACTTGTAGTCCACCTCCTAAGGGAGGTAGGCGTAGAAAAAAATCTCACAACAACAATAAGTCACGTATGCCATACACATATACATACTTGGTCATTGGTGTAAACACCCACCCCCCCAGGCACAACTAGGTCAGCACAGGTATGTGGGCCCCAGTAATGTGGTACCTAGGGATAAATTTAGCATCCCGTGAGATTTGCTTGGAATTACAGAAAATGGGACTACGGTGAGGACAGCCTAAACTATTCAGTCAACATTCTTCCAGCCACACTAACTTTTTCAACTTTTGATCTCCATCGAGCAACATTATTCACCCAAAGAACAATGGAACACAAGAACACGTTACAGCTTCATATCTGTAGCAATAAAAAGCTAAAAGATTGACATTCACATAATAATTCTGCCCGAAACGTTGGGCGTACTAGTGGCTTTACAAGATTGTAAATACCATGCTATGTACTCTCACAAACCCAATGTACCTTCTTGTATATAAATAAATAAATAAGTAAATAATAAATAAATAAATAAGATCAACAAGTAACATAAAAATCCACTATATTATAATGACAATATTTTTGGGTGCCGTATCCAGGTTCGAGTCCTGCACAAAATGGGAAGATTAAGCACTGTTACTTCACTCTGTTCCCCGTGAACCCACTTGTAATATAGGACCCGGATATCAAATGGTTGATGTATTGATCATGTTCTGTTCAAAGATTAGCATGAATAACTTCACAAGACCAGATACCTGGTTTTGTTATTGATAACAATGTCATCAAGATAAAGATAAGGTTATCAGTAATGTAACAACTATAACAAGAACTCACCGAGACTGTATACGTTGAAGGATGTGGTCGGAAGTGGTTGCGTCATCATCATGGAAGTAGTGGTGTTCCAAACTCAGCTCTATGCAGTGATGGTGGGCGAGGCCAGCCAGCAGGTCTGGCAGGCGAGGCAGGTCAGCAGGATCACTCTTGGCAACAATACGCACCCTGCATGGCTTGAGGTGTGGCAGAAGAGCCTCATAGCTCCTCACACTGTTATCACTTATCTCTATATCTTTATCAGTATTGATAAAAGGAGCCACATACTTAGCTGTGACAGGAGCGACTTTGGTGTTCTTGAGGAGGTCAAGCCAATGATCCTCGTGCCTCATTCCTGACTCATGCAGGAGGTCAACAACTTCCCTCGCCAGGGCCTCGGGCATGCAGTCCAGGGTCAGGTGTAGCAGCCCGGCCACATGCACCAGAACATTTTGGTACTTAGTCATGTCCATCTCGGCTGTTTTGATAATCTGTTTCAACACTTTCCAAATAAATCCTGGCGACGCTGCCGGTACGTAAAGTTTCAGGAAAGACATAAGTGGGAAAGTAGGAGACAGCAATTGGCACTTAAGGGCCATCACAATATGCATAGCACTGTAATAGTCTTGGATTCCCTTGTGGGGTGCAGAATACTGCTCCCGGATGCCTTCCCATGTCCAAGTAGGTTTTAAGCTCAGGAACGCTGACAACAGCTCCTCATGAGGTAGACCTTGCTTCTCACATGCAGTTATTAGTTGGTTTACTTTTTCATCCTCAAGGATCAACTGGTCATGGGAGAGAGACTCAAGTGCTGTCAGATATATGTCCATCAAAATTAGTTGGATCTTATTCTGTAGAATTTGTTGAGGAATGAGGTTAGTTCGTGGATGATTGGCCAATCTCGCAAATAACTTTTTTTGACACAGATGATGAATTTTATTGTAGAGTTCTGTTTGAGTGACAGTCGCTATGTTTAGCCCGTCTGGGGCCTGGTCCCAGATGTATACTAACAATATCAAGTTCATTGGTAGCGATAAGTACTCCTGAAAACCTTTCAATTTCTCCACCTCTCTGACGAGTCGTTCAGTGCTTCGTTTACTATTTGTTTGTTTCTCTATCTCCACGTGACTTAGATGCACAAACTCGAGAATCAGATGCTCAAGTATGCCTCGGAGCTCAGCAAATGTTATGTCATATTCTGGAGGAATCGTCGTCTTAAACATTTCAAGTTTTTCCGGTCGTGACGTGCACATGAAAGCTGTGTTAGAAGAATTCTTGAATTCGTGTAAAAGACTGTTCATGAGTTTCCTCGAGCTTTCATTAATTTCATCCAAGCCATCGACTATGATTAGCAGCTTACAAAGTTTCAGCACTCTGGGCAAGAGGCTCCTAAATTTTAATGATACATCTGGCATTAAGCGGTCCAGGAGGTCCTGGTAGGAGAGTAAGGTAGAGTCCCTGCATTGTACCCATAGCATGAGGTCGTAATTATCTAGGCCTTTTATCTTACCTTGACCTTCTTTTATCCAATCCCGTGTTACCATTGACACCAGAGTGGTTTTACCACTTCCAGCCAAACCTTCAAGCAGAAGTATTTTAGGTCGTGCGGAGGAAATCTGTTGGTGGGAGGAAGCGCTTGTAGCAGAATGTGCAAGTGGATTGTGTTGGTCGGGGGCATCGCTCGTAGCAGAATGTGCAAGTGGACTCTGTTGATGGGAGGCAGCGCTTGTATCAGGATGTGCAAGTGGGATCTCGACAAATTTGAGAAGGTCTCGATAGTCTATATGTTCACCTTCACCTCTATGTTTTCCTTGCTTGACTTCGATATCAACAAAGACTTTGTCTGCCTCAAGACGCAGGTTATCGGTGATGAAAGACATTGGGTTAATACAAACAATGTTGTGGAAGATCTTCTTCAGTGTCTCGGTGCTATCTTCAATCATAAGCTTATGTATTTCTTTACTGCAATATCTGATTAAATCTTCTTCTCCAAGAATCTTTTGCTGTATTTGGTCCAGGTCATGCTTCACCTGTCTGATCTCCTCGTTTACTTTAGCCTTGTCAAGCGCATACCGCTCTCCAGATGTCTTAAGACAGCCAGTTAAGAGCTCTCCAAGTACCATTGTCTTTTCCAAAAGTTCATTGTCAGTAATGGCAAGTTTACCATGAACAGAATAGTTTCTCATATTCTTTAAAGCAGTGACATAGTACTCCATTTCTGTACTTGGGGTCCACCATTTTGGGTCATTGAATTGGGCCACATTCTCACAAGCCAGTTTGATACAGAGAAAAAGCAGTGATACATCAAACTCTGAACCGTCTGGACTTTTGGCAATTAACCCATTTTGCGTTGTGTCAAACTTTTTATTTTGTTCAGTGACTTTTAAGTAGTTTGCTGATGATGTAGGCGGCAAGTTCTCCAGGTAATCAATCAGGTTCGTAGTGTTAGATTTGTCGGGAGTTCCTAAGAGGAATATCTTGTACATGACCCGTCTTCCACAGTTTTCAATAGCAATGGTGAGTCTCAAACCATTATATATATCAGCCATGACTCATGGTCTGGGATATAGTGCAGTTGGCAGCGGTTCATATGCTTTACACAGGTAATACTTCGCACGACGTTAGCTTGATGCAGTTTCCTACTCGTCTCAACCGAAAAAATGCCACAGTGATGAAACAAATGGCAGAGTGAACTCTGAAAAAGCATAATAAATTTACGTTACAACAGTACATCCAATAATCTATATTGTCACCAGTCTTGTTTTAATACACTTTCATCACCTTACACTCATATGCACTCAAGTATTTTGACAGTATACCATCTTATAAACTATATGTATAAAACACAAACAACATTTTATAAATATAAATATATATATAATATATGGGGGCGCCTGACAGCTGGGTGGACAGCGCTTCGTATTCGTAGTCCTGAGGTTCTGGGTTCAATCCCCTTTGGAGGCGGAGATAAATGGGCAAAATGTTTCTTTCATCCTGATACCCCTGTTACCTAGTAGTAAATAGGTACCTGGGAGTAAGACAGCTGCTACGGGCTGTTTCCTGGGAGTGGAGGCCTGGTCGAGGACCGGGCCGCGGGGACACTAAGCCCCGAAATCATTAATTATTGATGATGGAGATGTGTAAGTTCTATTCAGTTGTGTATTTGCAAACTAAAGTCCCCGAAAATGCAATAAGTCTCACGAAACGCGCTCGTGTCGCGTCAGACCAGAAACAAAAATGAATTTTGGAGAATTGATCCTTGACCCACCTCCAACAGCGAAAAGAAATGCACGAAAGACTGAGAAAACTCGTGCTAGAATAAGCTCAAGATAAGATATATTGAAGGGGGGGGGGGGGATTCCGGCGTTGCCCGGGTCTGTATATCTCCTATCTGTCCATCTATCCATCCATCTATCTACTTATCTATCCATCTATGCATTCATATATCTATCCATCTGTCAATAAATATATCTATACATTCATCTACTTCCCCCATCTATCCATTCACATATCTAATAATCTATTCATCCTAATAATCTATTGTCCATAAATATATCCACCCATCCATCTATTTCCCTATTAATCCATCCATCCATTCATCTAAAACTCTCTTCCTTCATTTATCTATCCATCCATCTTTATATCCAACCATCTATCTATTCATCTGTCCATCCATCTACTCATCTATCCATCCATATATCCATCAATCTACACATTAATCCCTCCATCTATCTATCCGTCCACCATCCATCAATATGTCTATCTATGTATCCATCTATCCACCAACCTATCTATCTATCTACCCATCTATCCATCCTTCTATCTTTCTATCCATCTACCTGTGTATTCATGTCCATCCATTTATCTCTCCATCTATCTTTCTACCCATCCAATCATTTATTTTTCCATCTATGTATCCATCCCTCTATTCATCTATCCATCCATCTACTCATCTATCAACTATCCATCACACCCTCTATCTATCCATCACACCAACTGTACCCATCACACCTCCTATTCATCCACCTAACTATACATCCATCTATCTAGCCAACTATCTATGCATCTATTTATCTAGCTAACCATCTAGGTATTTATTTATTCATTCATTTATTTATTTATTTATTTATTTATTTATTTTTAATTTATTTTTTATATATACATTGGATTTATGAGAGTACATAGCATTGATGTTTTTACATTCTTGTAAAGCTACTAACACGCGTAGCGTTTCGGGCAGGTCCTTAATCAAAAAGATAATTTTAAGTAGGTAATTTGTGGTAAAATTTGAATAATGTTAACAGGTACATTGTAAGAAAATTTGAAGAAATTTAATAAGTACCAAATAGTAAAATTTGACGATTATCGACAGGTACATTGTAGCATATTTTGCGGATTATTTCTAAGTACATTGTAGTAAAGTTTGCGTTCAACATGACCATGAAGATGATGGCAGTGATTTCAATGGTGAAGTTACATGGTGTAGGCACGTATATTGAGGGAGTGGGCAGCACAAGATAGTGCGAGTTTGAAGCTCTACGTAGGAAACTATGAGGATGAAATTAGGTACTTTGGTTTTACTTTTGAATAAGGCATAGGTTGGACAGCTTTTCAATTCGTTAGGGAGTGAGTTCCATAGACTAGGTCTCTTTATTTGCATGGTGTTTACAGAGATTTAGTTTGACTCTGGGGGTTACCAAAGATATATTTATTTCTGTTGTGGTGATTATGGGTTCTATTACATCTGTCAAGGAAGAGTTTCAGATCAGGATTTGCATTTTGGAACAAAGTTTTGTAAATGTAAATGCACAAGAGAATGTGTGAAGTGAGTTTATGTTTGGCATGTTTAGGGATTTAAACCGCAGGGCTCTGTGTTGTCTGAAAGCAGAGTGCGTTATTGTTCTGATAGCAGATTTTTGCTGAGTGATTTTCAGTGAGATAATTTACAGTGGTTGAACGCCATGCACAGATACCGTATGTAAGATAGGGATAGATTAGAACGATATATTATAAGAGAGAGCAGAGTTTAGAATATAATTTATTTTAGAAACTATACCGACCGTTTTTGAGACTTTTTTGGTTATGTGTTGTATGTGGGGTGCTGAAGTTGAGTCTCTTGTCTATGTATGGGCGAAGGAACTTTCCATCATTTTTATTGCTGATGTTAACATATTCTATCTGAATCTGAATTTCAATTGATGATTTGCTTCCAAATAAAATGTAATAAGTGAGTTCTATGTTGAGTGTGAGTTTGTTGGTTGCCATCCATGAGTGGACTTTTTTTAATTCATTGTTGAGAACATTATTTAGTGTGTGGGTTGGGGTCAGAATAGATGAAGGTAGTATCGTCAACAAATAGTATAAGTTTAAAAATGTTAGAGACATTAGGCAGATCACTGATGTATATAAGAAATAGGAGAGGTCCCAGGATGCTGCCCTGTGGCACTCTTATGGTTAATGATAGAGTTGGGGGAGGTTATATCATTGATGTCTACATATTGGTGTCTGTCACTGAGATAAGATCGAATATAGTTCAGGGCAAGGCCTTGGATTCCATAATGGTGAAGTTTAAGTAAGAGGTAATTATGGTTAACAGTATCAAAGACCTTTCTCATGTCAATGAAGGTCTATCGATCAATCCCTCAGTCTGTCCATCTATCTTTCCATTTATCTAACCATGTATCCATCTATCAATCCATTCATCAACTTTCTGTCTCTGACTCTGTCTCTGTCTAGGAGGGTACCCGGCGGTGCCTGGGACAGTCTGTCTCTCTTTCCACTCCTCTTCCCCTATCTCCCCCCCCCCTTGATCCCACCATCCCCATCCCCTAGGACCCTTTTTCGTCCCACTACTGTCCTCATATCTTTCTCCCATTCCGTCCTCCCGCCTTACTCCCTTCCCATCACCTCAGCTTTTTTCACGTCCCCCATCCCCCTGGTCCTGCTTCACCCTCCATCCCCCTCCCCCTCACACCCCCATCTTCCTGCTCCCCTCTTCCCTTTCTCTTCTCTATCTCTACAGCTATCTTACAATATTATTAACACCGTAATAAAAGCACGTCACTATGTCTTCATATTAATTAATGACTTTCACACAGCATATAATCTCCGCAGAGTCCGTTGCGTAGTGCTAAAGCACTCGTCCGGCGCGTCGCAAGTGCTTTGGACTGGGTTCATATCCTGGCAGGGGAGGATTGACTCGGTGCCAATCCTTAACTGTAGCTTCTGTTCACCCAGCAGTGAATGAGAACCTGGTTTTTAACGATTTGGTGGGCCATATTCCGGGAAAAAAATTGGATTAAGGACCTGCCTGAAACTCTACGCGTGCTAGTGGCTTTACAAGAATGTAAGAACTCTTGAACAAATCCACAAGGGCCGTGACGAGGATTCGAACCTGCGTCCGGGAGCATCCCAGACACTGCCTTAATCGCCTTAGCTATGACAGGGTTAAAGAGTTGAAATCGAAGTTCTACTGGACTTACTGGATCCCTCAGCCTCTCTTCGGTTTCAACTCTTTTAACCCTGTCGTAGCTCAGTCGATTAAGGCAGTGTCTGGGATGCTCCCGGACGCAGGTTCAAATCCTTGTCACGGCCCTTGTGGATTTGTTCATTTGATGCATCACGTTAGTGTGATCTCTGAGTGTAATGATGTAAAAGCGAAGAGGGAGAACGGCCTATTGACATAGCTCGAGTGCAGGGGGGAGTTGTGTAAAATCCTGGTTTGTGTCTCGGAGAGGCTACGGGATCCAGTAAGTTCAGTAGAACTTCGGTTTCAACTCTTTTTAACCCTGTCGTAGCTCAGTCGATTAAGGCAGTGTCTGGGATGCTCCCGGACGCAGGTTCGAATCCTCTTCACGGCTCTTGTAGATTTGTTCACATGATGCATCACGTTAGTGTGATGTCTGTGTGTAAGAACTCTTGTATATACAAATAAAACAAATAATAGTTTGCTTTTTCGAAATTCAATGTTTTATCTTGAGGTTATCTTGAGATGATTTCGGGGCTTTTTAGTGTCCCCGCGGCCGGGTCCTCGACCAGGCCTCCACCCCCAGGAAGCAGCCTGTGACAGCTGACTAACACCCAGGTACCTATTTACTGCTAGGTAACAGGGGCATAGGGTGAAAGAAACTCTGCCCATTGTTTCTCGCCGGCGCCTGGGATCGAACCCAGGACCACAGGATTACAAGTCCAGCGTGCTGTCCGGTCGGCCGACCGGCTCCCTATGGGCTTTGGCCATCAGTTTTCTATGGGAGGGGAAGGAGAGGGAGAATTAAATTTGTATGTCTTATGGGATAATGGCCTTAGTTTAAAGTGCTGCATTGTCTCGCTGCTATGTATCTTAACCTTATGTACAGTGTATCACTTTATCCCACTCCTGTGGAACAGGATGAGGGGAGGGATAAATAAGTGAGGTGTGTGAGCGATAGGTGAGGGGGTGTGAGGGACAGGTGCAGAATGTGAGGGATAGGCGAGGGGTGTGAGGGATGAGTGAGGGGTTAGGGATAAGTGAGTGTTGTCAGGGTTTATGTGAGAGATTAGTGAGATGTGTGAGAGATATGTGAGGTTTGAGTGAGGTGTGTGAGAGTGAGCCACGAGGCTGGAGTGAGGGAGACGTGAAGTGTGTGAGGGAGAAGAAAGGTGAGTAATGGATGAAAAAAGTGTCAAGGGGTTGAGTAATGGATGAATTTGTGTAATATGTAAGAAGTGTATGAGGTGTGCAAGAGATGAGTGACATAGGTGAGGTGTGTAATATATAGGTCAGGTGTGTGAAGGAGTTGAGTGAGGTGCATATAGGGTAATGAGTACCTACTTATCAGTGACTGGGGAAGTGAGGGCTAGCTCTTTATAAAACCTGTCCTCACGGAGGAGATCCGCTCAAGGGAACGGATTGGGAACGACTACATAATTAGTGTTATTATCTACTCTCTATCCATGGTTTGGACAGGTTAAGATTACTTTAGGTTAAGATTTGGTTAAGTTAGGTTTTATTATGTTTTGTTACGTTAATATGGTGTATTGTTGAGGATGTTAAATTATTTAATTAAAAAACTATTTCAGTGTTCTTTTGAATTCTGCTTACAGCAAAACAAATTCTTCAAATGAAACATTTTCAGCATACACTTTTTTATATTTTAAAATCAATGATTTAAAATACGATAAGTTATAACTTGAGAATAATCTCTGCTTATAACAATGGTTCATTTGTCAGTTTACATGACAAATGTACTATTTGCCATGTACCTCCCAGTACCCTTTGTGTGAGTAGGCTAGTTAGGCCACAATATTTACTTATGTATGTGGCAATAGGACATTAATACTTTAGTAGTAGAATAGGCTGCAAGGCAGCTTGTGTCCAGGACTGTCAGAGGGGACAGTGTGTATGGATGGCAGGACAGTGAAGAAGAGGCGCCGACGTGGTGAAGAGGCCCTCCTGTGAGAGAGTGTGGGACTCTTGTCTTTCTGCCCAGTTGAAGGAGTGTTGGAGGTCGTGGAAGAAGAGGCTGACGATCTTCAGACTTATTATCCTTATTTTCATATTCATGTATTACTTGTGATTGTATGTGTGATCATGTAATTTGCGTCAGTAAATTCACACATTTTATCACTGTGTTTAAGTGTGCCTCCATTTATAATATTTCTCTATGAGCATACACGAAGGTTATTATAGTACCACCTAGGGAACACTACGTTCTCTATAGCAGTTCTTATTGCCTGGAGAGTGGTAAAGACAGCACGGACCTATATAAAAGTGTATCCTTAGCCATCCGATCAGTATCAGTGCCTGAATGGTGGCAACTAGTAACGTGGTGGCTAGAGAGAGGTAAAGCCACACAGACGTTCCTGGGAGAGTACCGACAGTCTAGTAGCAGATCTATGGGAGTAGCAATCTTCTGGCTACTTCCACGGGTCTAGGCCGGAACTGTTAACAGCAGTTTCCCCGTGTTTGACTGAAGGGCTTCCAGGGTGAATCAGTGGCACCCCCCCCCCCTTTTGTGGTGGAAGCAAAGACCTGCAGAGGTGGGCATTGTTGGTCATCTCCTGTGTGGCCAAGGAGACTCCGGTGAATCCCGGGAGTCGGAGGAACTGAGTATTCGGCCTTTTGAGCCCCTAGCAGCTGAGTGCTAGCAGTGCCCCGGCCCACTCTCACGGTACACTATATTGTTGTAAAGCCACTAGTACGCATAGCATTTCAGGCAGTTCCTAAATCCTAATTTTTTCCCGGAATACGACCCGCCAAATCGTTTAACAAACAGGTACCCATTCGCTGCTGGGAGAACAAAGGCTACAGTTAAGGATTGACGCCAACTCAAGCCAGATCAAACCCAGGCCAAAGCGCTCGGCGAATGTTTTACCAGTGCGCCACGGACACCGATTAAAATTAGAAAATATTAATCCAGTTCACTTCTTTAACAGGTCACATTTGACACATGCAGGTCACACGTGACACATACAGGCTGCATGTGAAACATTCAGGTCACATGTGACACATGCAGGTCTCATGTGACACCTGCAGGTCACATGTGAAACATGCAGGCCACATGTGACACATGCAGGTCACATGTGACACATGCAGGTCACATGTCACACATGCAGGTCACACGTGACACATACAGGCCACATGTGAAACATTCAGGTCACATGTGAAACATGCAGGCCACATGTGACACATGCAGGTCACATGTGACAAATGCAGGTCGCATGTGACACATACAGGTCACATGTGACACATGAAGGTCACATGTGACACATGAAGGTCACATGTGACACATGCAGGTCACATGTGACACATGCAGGTCACATGTGACCCATACAGATCACATGCAGGTCACATGTGACACATGCAGGTCACATGTGACACATGCAGGTCACATGTGACACATGCAGGTCACATGTGACACATGCAGGTCACATGTGACACATACAGGTCACATGTGATACATGCAGGTCACATGTGACACATACAGGTCACATGTGACACATACAGGTCATATGTAACACATGCAGGTCACATGTGACACATGTAGGTCATATGTGACAAATACAAGTCACATGTGACACATGCAGGTCATATGTAACAAATTCAGGTCACAAGTGACACATGTAGGTCACATGTGACACATACGGTCACATGTGAAACATACAGGTCACATGCGACACACATACAGGTCACATGTGACACATACAGGTCACATGCGACACATTTACAGGTCACATGTGACACATACAGGTCACATGTGAAACATGCAGGTCACATGTGACACATGCAGGTCACATGTGACATATGCAGGTCACATGTGACACATACAGGTCACATGTGACACATGCAGGTCATATGTAACACATTCAGGTCACAGGTGACACATGTAGGTCACATGTGACACATACATGTCACATGTGACACAAGCAGGTCACATGTGACACATACAGGTCACATGTGACACATACAGGTCACATGCGACACACATACAGGTCACATGAGACACATGCAGGTCACATGTGACACATACAGGTCTCATGTGACACATACAGGTAACATGTGATACATACAGGTCACATGTGATACATACAGGTCACATGTGACATATAGAGATCACATGTGACACATACAGGTCTCATGTGATACATACAGGTCACATGTGACACAAACAGGTCTCATGTGATACATACAAGTCACATGTAAGTCTTATGTGACACATGCAAGTCTCATGTAACATATGCAGGTCACATGTGACACATACAGGTAACATGTGACAAATACAGGTCACATGTGACACATACAGGTCACCTGTGACGCCTGCAGGTCACATGTGACACATGCAGGTCACATGTGACCTATTCAGGTCACATGTGACACATACAGGTCTCATGTGACACATACAGGTCACATGTGATACATACAGGTCACATGTGATACATACAGGTCACATGTGACACATGCAAGATTCATGTGACATATAGAGGTCACACGTGACATATAGAGGTCACATGTGACATATAGAGGTCACATATGACAAATACAGGTCTCATGTGATACATACAGGCCACATGTGACACATACAGGTCTCATGTGATACATACAGGTTACATGTAAGTCTCATGTGACACATGCAAGTCTCATGTAACACATGCAGGTCACATGTGACACATACAGGTCACATGCGACAAATACAGGTTACATGTGACACATACAGGTCACATGTGACACATTTAGGTCACATGTGACACACACAGGTATCATGTGACACATGCAGGTCACATGAGACACACACAGGTCACATGTGACATATGCAGGTCACATATGCAGGTCACATGCGACATATGCAGGTCACATATGCAGGTCACATGTGACCCATACAGATCACATGTGACCCATACAGGTCACATGTGTCACATGCAGGTCACATGTGACACATGCAGGTCACATGTGACACATACAGGTCACATGTGACACATACAGGTCACATGTGACACATACAGGTCACCTGTGACGCATACAGGTCACATATACAGGTCACATGTGACACATGCAGGTCATATGGAACACATGCAGGTCACATGTGACACATGTAGGTCACATGTGACACATACAGGTCACATGTGACACATGCAGGTCACATGTGTCACATACTGGTCACATGTGACACATACAGGTTACATGCGACACACATACAGATCACATGTGACACATACAGGTTACATGCGACACACATACAGGTCACATGTGACACAAACAGGTCACATGTGACACATACAGGTCACATGTGACATATGCAGGTCACATGTGACACATACAGGTCTCATGTGACACATACAGGTAACATGTGACACATACAGGTAACATGTGATACATACAGGTCACATGTGATACATACAGTTCACACGTGACACTTACAAGTTTCATGTGACATATAGAGGTCTCATGTGACACATACAGGTCTCATGTGACACATACAGGTAACATGTGACACATACAGGTAACATGTGATACATACAGGTCACATGTGATACATACAGTTCACACGTGACACTTACAAGTTTCATGTGACATATAGAGGTCACATGTGACATATAGAGGTCACATGTGACAAATACAGGTCTCATGTGATATATACAGCTCACATGTGACACATACAGGTCTCATGTGATATATACAGGTCACATGTAAGTCTGATGTGACATATGCAAGTCTCATGTAACATATGCAGGTCACATGTGACACATACAGGTCACATGTGACAAATACAGGTCACATGTGACACATACAGGTAACCTGTGACGCATGCAGGTCACATGTGACACATGCAGGTCACATGTGACATATTCAGGTCACATGTGACACATACAGGTCACATGTGACACATACAGGTCTCATGTGATACATACAGGTCACATGTGACACATGCAAGTCTCATGTAACACATGCAGGTCTCATGTGACACATACAGGTCACATGTGACAAATACAGCTTACATGAGACACATACAGGTCACATGTGACACATTATGGTCACATGTGACACATACAGGTATCATGTGACACGTGCAGGTCACATGAGACACATACAGGTCACATTTGACACATGAAGGTCCCATGTGACACATGCAGGTGACATGTGACCCATACAGGTCACATGTGCCGCATGCAGGTCACATGTGACACATGCAGGTCACATGTGACACATACAGGTCACATGTGACAAATACAGGTCATATGTGACAAATACAGGTCACATGTGACAAATACAGGTCATATGTGACACATACAGGTCATCTGTGATGCATGCAGGTCACATATGACACATGCAGGTCACATGTGACATATTCAGGTCACATGTGACACATGCAGGTCACATGTGATACATACAGGTCACTTGTGACACATGCAGGTCATATGTGACACATGCAGGTCACATTTGACCCATGCAGGTCACATGTGACACATACAGGTCACTTGTGACACATGCAGGTCATATGTGACACATGCAAGTCTCATGTAACATATGCAGGTCACATGTGACACATACAGGTCACATGTGACAAATACAGGTCACATGTGACACATACAGGTCACCTGTGATGCATGCAGGTCACATGTGACACATGCAAGATTCATGTGACATATAGAGCTCACACGTGACACATTCAGGTCTCATGTGACACATACAGGTTACAAGTGCCACATACAGGTCACATGTGATACATACAGGTCACATGTGACACATTCAGGTCTCATGTGACACATACAGGTTACAAGTGCCACATACAGGTCACATGTGACACAAGCAGGTCACATGTGACACATACAGGTCACATGTGACACATACAGGTCACATGTGACACATACAGGTCTCATGTGACACATACAGGTTACATGTGGCACATACAGGTCACATATGTGACACAAGCGCGTCACATGTGACACATACAGGTCTCATGTGACACATACAGGTTACAAGTACCACATACAGGTCACATGTGACACAATCAGGTCACATGTGACACAAGCAGGTCACATGTGACACATACAGGTCACATGTGACACATACAGGTCACATGTGACACATACAGGTCACATGTGACACACACAGGTTACATGTGGCACATACAGGTCACATATGACACAAGCAGGTCACATGTGACACATACAGGTCACATGTGACACATACAGGTCACATGTGACACATACAGGTTACATGTGGCACATACAGGTCACATGTGACACAAGCAGGTCACATGTGACACATACAGGTCACATGTGACACATACAGGTCACATGTGACACATACAGGTCTCATGTGACACATACAGGTTACATGTGGCACATACAGGTCACATGTGACACAAGCAGGTCACATGTGACACATACAGGTCACATGTGACACATACAGGTCACATGTGACACATACAGGTTACATGTGGCACATACAGGTCACATGTGACACAAGCAGGTAACATGTGACACATACAGGTCACATGTGACACATACAGGTCACATGTGACACATACAGGTCACATGTGACACATACAGGTTACATGTGGCACATACAGGTCACATGTGACACAAGCAGGTCACATGTGACACATACAGGTCACATGTGACACATACAGGTCGCATGTGGCACATACAGGTTACATGTGACACAAGCAGGTCACATGTGACACAAGCAGGTCACATGTGACACATACAGGTCACATGTGACACATACAGGTTACATGTGGCACATACAGGTCACATGTGGCACAAGCAGGTCACATGTGACACAAGCAGGTCACATGTGACACATGCAGGTCATATGTGACACATACAGGTCACATGTGGCACAAGCAGGTCACATGTGACACAGGCAGGTCACATGTGACACATACAGGTCACATGTGACACATACAGGCCTCATGTGACACATACAGGTTACATGTGGCACATACAGGTCACATGTGACACAAGCAGGTCACATGTCACACATACAGGTCTCATGCGACACATACAGGTTACAAGTGCTACATACAGGTCACATGTGACACAAGCAGGTCACATGTGACACATACAGGTCACATGTGACACATACAGGTCACATGTGACACATACAGGTCTCATGTGACACATACAGGTCACATGTGACACAAGCAGGTCACATGTGACACATACAGGTAACATGTGACACATACAGGTCACATGTGACACAAACAGGTCACATGTGTCACATACAGGTCACACGTGACATATAGAGGTCACATGTGACACAAGCAGGTCACAAGTGACACATACAGGTCTCATGTGATACATACAGGCCACATGTGACACATACAGGTCTCATGTGATACATACAGGTTACATGTAAGTCTCATGTGACACATGCAAGTCTCATATAACACATGCAGGTCACATGTGACACATACAGGTCACATGCGACAAATACAGGTTACATGTGACACATACAGGTCACATGTGACACATTTAGGTCACATGTGACACACACAGGTATCATGTGACACATGCAGGTCACATGAGACACATACAGGTCACATGTGACATATGCAGGTCACATGTGACCCATACAGATCACATGTGACCCATACAGGTCACATGTGCCACATGCAGGTCACATGTGACACATGCAGGTCACATGTGACACATACAGGTCACATGTGACACATACAGGTCACATGTGACACATACAGGTCACCTGTGACGCATACAGGTCACATATACAGGTCACATGTGACACATGCAGGTCATATGGAACACATGCAGGTCACATGTGACACATGTAGGTCACATGTGACACATACAGGTCACATGTGACACATGCAGGTCACATGTGTCACATACTGGTCACATGTGACGCATACAGGTTACATGCGACACACATACAGATCACATGTGACACATACAGGTTACATGCGAAACACATACAGGTCACATGTGACACAAACAGGTCACATGAGACACATGCAGGTCACATGTGACACATACACATCACATGTGACACATACAGGTAACATGTGACACATACAGGTAACATGTGATACATACAGGTCACATGTGATACACACAGTTCACACGTGACACTTACAAGTTTCATGTGACATATAGAGGTCACATGTGACATATAGAGGTCACATGTGACAAATACAGGTCTCATGTGATATATACAGCTCACATGTGACACATACAGGTCTCATGTGATATATACAGGTCACATGTAAGTCTGATGTGACACATGCAAGTCTCATGTAACATATGCAGGTCACATGTGACACATACAGGTCACATGTGACAAATACAGGTCACATGTGACACATACAGGTAACCTGTGACGCATGCAGGTCACATGTGACACATGCAGGTCACATGTGACATATTCAGGTCACATGTGACACATACAGGTCACATGTGACACATACAGGTCTCATGTGATACATACAGGTCACATGTGACACATGCAAGTCTCATGTAACACATGCAGGTCACATGTGACACATACAGGTCACATGTGACAAATACAGGTTACATGAGACACATACAGGTCACATGTGACACATTATGGTCACATATGACACATACAGGTATCATGTGACACGTGCAGGTCACATGAGACACATACAGGTCACATTTGACACATGAAGGTCCCATGTGACACATGCAGGTGACATGTTACCCATACAGGACACATGTGCCGCATGCAGGTCACATGTGACACATGCAGGTCACATGTGACACATACAGGTCACATGTGACAAATACAGGTCATATGTGACAAATACAGGTCACATGTGACAAATACAGGTCATATGTGACACATACAGGTCATCTGTGATGCATGCAGGTCACATATGACACATGCAGGTCACATGTGACATATTCAGGTCATATGTGACACATGCAGGACACATGTGACACATGCAAGATTCATGTGACATATAGAGGTCACACGTGACACATTCAGGTCTCATGTGACACATACAAGTTACAAGTGCCACATACAGGTCACATGTGATACATACAGGTCACATGTGACACATTCAGGTCTCATGTGACACATACAGGTTACAAGTGCCACATACAGGTCACATGTGACACAAGCAGGTCACATGTGACACATACAGGTCACATGTGACACATACAGGTCACATGTGACACATACAGGTCTCATGTGACACATACAGGTTACATGTGGCACATACAGGTCACATGTGACACAAGCGCGTCACATGTGACACATACAGGTCTCATGTGACACATACAGGTTACAAGTGCCACATACAGGTCACATGTGACACAATCAGGTCACATGTGACACAAGCAGGTCACATGTGACACATACAGGTCACATGTGACACATACAGGTCACATGTGACACATACAGGTCACATGTGACACACACAGGTTACATGTGGCACATACAGGTCACATATGACACAAGCAGGTCACATGTGACACATACAGGTCACATGTGACACATACAGGTCACATGTGACACATACAGGTTACATGTGGCACATACAGGTCACATGTGACAAAAGCAGGTCACATGTGACACATACAGGTCACATGTGACACATACAGGTCACATGTGACACATACAGGTCTCATGTGACACATACAGGTTACATGTGGCACATACAGGTCACATGTGACACAAGCAGGTCACATGTGACACATACAGGTCACATGTGACACATACAGGTCACATGTGACACATACAGGTTACATGTGGCACATACAGGTCACATGTGACACAAGCAGGTAACATGTGACACATACAGGTCACATGTGACACATACAGGTCACATGTGACACATACAGGTCACATGTGACACATACAGGTTACATGTGGCACATACAGGTCACATGTGACACAAGCAGGTCACATGTGACACATACAGGTCACATGTGACACATACAGGTCGCATGTGGCACATACAGGTTACATGTGACACAAGCAGGTCACATGTGACACAAGCAGGTCACATGTGACACATACAGGTCACATGTGACACATACAGGTTACATGTGGCACATACAGGTCACATGTGGCACAAGCAGGTCACATGTGACACAAGCAGGTAACATGTGACACATGCAGGTCATATGTGACACATACAGGTCACATGTGGCACAATCAGGTCACATGTGACACAGGCAGGTCACATGTGACACATACAGGTCACATGTGACACATACAGGTCTCATGTGACACATACAGGTTACATGTGGCACATACAGGTCACATGTGACACAAGCAGGTCACATGTGACACATACAGGTCTCATGCGACACATACAGGTTACAAGTGCTACATACAGGTCACATGTGACACAAGCAGGTCACATGTGACACATACAGGTCACATGTGACACATACAGGTCACATGTGACACATACAGGTCTCATGCGACACATACAGGTCACATGTGACACAAGCAGGTCACATGTGACACATACAGGTCACATGTGACACATACAGGTCACATGTGACACAAACAGGTCACATGTGTCACATACAGGTCACACGTGACATATAGAGGTCACATGTGACACAAGCAGGTCACAAGTGACACATACAGGTCTCATGTGATACATACAGGCCACATGTGACACATACAGGTCTCATGTGATACATACAGGTTACATGTAAGTCTCATGTGACACATGCAAGTCTCATGTAACACATGCAGGTCACATGTGACACATACAGGTCACATGCGACAAACACAGGTTACATGTGACACATACAGGTCACATGTGACACATTTAGGTCACATGTGACACACACAGGTATCATGTGACACATGCAGGTCACATGAGACACATACAGGTCACATGTGACATATGCAGGTCACATGTGACCCATACAGATCACATGTGACCCATACAGGTTACATGTGCCACATGCAGGTCACATGTGACACATGCAGGTCACATGTGACACATACAGGTCACATGTGACACATACAGGTCACATGTGACACATACAGGTCACCTGTGAGGCATACAGGTCACATATACAGGTCACATGTGACACATACAGGTCATATGGAACACATGCAGGTCACATGTGACACATGTAGGTCACATGTGACACATACAGGTCACATGTGACACATGCAGGTCACATGTGTCACATACTGGTCACATGTGACACATACAGGTTACATGCGACACACATACAGATCACATGTGACACATACAGGTTACATGCGACACACATACAGGTCACATGTGACACAAACAGGTCACATGTGACACATGCAGGTCACATGTGACACATACACATCACATGTGACACATGCAGGTCACATGTGACACATACAGGTCACATGTGACTTATGCAGGTCACATGTGACACATACAGGTCTCATGTGACACATACAGGTAACATGTGACACATACAGGTAACATGTGATACATACAGGTCACATGTGATACACACAGTTCACACGTGACACTTACAAGTTTCATGTGACATATAGAGGTCACATGTGACATATAGAGGTCACATGTGACAAATACAGGTCTCATGTGATATATACAGCTCACATGTGACACATACAGGTCTCATGTGATATATACAGGTCACATGTAAGTCTGATGTGACACATGCAAGTCTCATGTAACATATGCAGGTCACATGTGACACATACAGGTCACATGTGACAAATACAGGTCACATGTGACACATACAGGTAACCTGTGACGCATGCAGGTCACATGTGACACATGCAGGTCACATGTGACATATTCAGGTCACATGTGACACATACAGGTCACATGTGACACATACAGGTCTCATGTGATACATACAGGTCACATGTGACACATGCAAGTCTCATGTAACACATGCAGGTCACATGTGACACATACAGGTCACATGTGACAAATACAGGTTACATGAGACACATACAGGTCACATGTGACACATTATGGTCACATGTGACACATACAGGTATCATGTGACACGTGCAGGTCACATGAGACACATACAGGTCACATTTGACACATGAAGGTCCCATGTGACACATGCAGGTGACATGTGACCCATACAGGTCACATGTGCCGCATGCAGGTCACATGTGACACATGCAGGTCACATGTGACACATACAGGTCACATGGGACAAATACAGGTTACATGTGGCACATACAGGTCACATGTGACACAAGCAGGTCACATGTGACACATACAGGTCTCATGCGACACATACAGGTTACAAGTGCTACATACAGGTCACATGTGACACAAGCAGGTCACATGTGACACATACAGGTCACATGAGACACATACAAGTCACATGTGACACATACAGGTCTCATGTGACACATACAGGTCACATGTGACACAAGCAGGTCACATGTGACACATACAGGTCACATGTGACACATACAGGTCACATGTGACACAAGCAGGTCACATGTGTCACATACAGGTCACACGTGACATATAGAGGTCACATGTGACACAAGCAGGTCACAAGTGACACATACAGGTCTCATGTGATACATACAGGCCACATGTGACACATACAGGTCTCATGTGATACATACAGATTACATGTAAGTCTCATGTGACACATGCAAGTCTCATGTAACACATGCAGGTCACATGTGACACATACAGGTCACATGCGACAAATACAGGTTACATGTGACACATACAGGTCACATGTGACACATTTAGGTCACATGTGACACACACAGGTATCATGTGACACATGCAGGTCACATGAGACACATACAGGTCACATGTGACATATGCAGGTCACATATGCAGGTCACATGTGACCCATACAGATCACATGTGACCCATACAGGTCACATGTGCCACATGCAGGTCACATGTGACACATGCAGGTCACATGTGACACATACAGGTCACATGTGACACATACAGGTCACATGTGACACATACAGGTAACCTGTGACGCATACAGGTCACATATACAGGTCACATGTGACACATGCAGGTCATATGGAACACATGCAGGTCACATGTGTCACATACTGGTCACATGTGACACATACAGGTTACATGCGACACACATACAGATCACATGTGACACATACAGGTTACATGCGACACACATACAGGTCACATGTGACACAAACAGGTCACATGTGACACATGCAGGTCACATGTGCCACATACACATCACATGTGACACATGCAGGTCACATGTGACACATACAGGTCACATGTGACATATGCAGGTCACATGTGACACATACAGGTCTCATGTGACACATACAGGTAACATGTGACACATACAGGTAACATGTGATACATACAGGTCACATGTGATACACACAGTTCACACGTGACACTTACAAGTTTCATGTGACATATAGAGGTCACATGTGACAAATACAGGTCTCATGTGATATATACAGCTCACATGTGACACATACAGGTCTCATGTGATATATACAGGTCACATGTAAGTCTGATGTGACACATGCAAGTCTCATGTGACACATACAGGTCACATGTGACACATACAGGTTACATGTGGCACATACAGGTCACATGTGGCACAAGCAGGTCACATGTGACACAAGCAGGTAACATGTGACACATGCAGGTCATATGTGACACATACAGGTCACATGTGGCACAATCAGGTCACATGTGACACAGGCAGGTCACATGTGACACATACAGGTCACATGTGACACATACAGGTCTCATGTGACACATACAGGTTACATGTGGCACATACAGGTCACATGTGACACAAGCAGGTCACATGTGACACATACAGGTCTCATGCGACACATACAGGTTACAAGTGCTACATACAGGTCACATGTGACACAAGCAGGTCACATGTGACACATACAGGTCACATGTGACACATACAGGTCACATGTGACACATACAGGTCTCATGCGACACATACAGGTCACATGTGACACAAGCAGGTCACATGTGACACATACAGGTCACATGTGACACATACAGGTCACATGTGACACAAACAGGTCACATGTGTCACATACAGGTCACACGTGACATATAGAGGTCACATGTGACACAAGCAGGTCACAAGTGACACATACAGGTCTCATGTGATACATACAGGCCACATGTGACACATACAGGTCTCATGTGATACATACAGGTTACATGTAAGTCTCATGTGACACATGCAAGTCTCATGTAACACATGCAGGTCACATGTGACACATACAGGTCACATGCGACAAACACAGGTTACATGTGACACATACAGGTCACATGTGACACATTTAGGTCACATGTGACACACACAGGTATCATGTGACACATGCAGGTCACATGAGACACATACAGGTCACATGTGACATATGCAGGTCACATGTGACCCATACAGATCACATGTGACCCATACAGGTTACATGTGCCACATGCAGGTCACATGTGACACATGCAGGTCACATGTGACACATACAGGTCACATGTGACACATACAGGTCACATGTGACACATACAGGTCACCTGTGAGGCATACAGGTCACATATACAGGTCACATGTGACACATACAGGTCATATGGAACACATGCAGGTCACATGTGACACATGTAGGTCACATGTGACACATACAGGTCACATGTGACACATGCAGGTCACATGTGTCACATACTGGTCACATGTGACACATACAGGTTACATGCGACACACATACAGATCACATGTGACACATACAGGTTACATGCGACACACATACAGGTCACATGTGACACAAACAGGTCACATGTGACACATGCAGGTCACATGTGACACATACACATCACATGTGACACATGCAGGTCACATGTGACACATACAGGTCACATGTGACTTATGCAGGTCACATGTGACACATACAGGTCTCATGTGACACATACAGGTAACATGTGACACATACAGGTAACATGTGATACATACAGGTCACATGTGATACACACAGTTCACACGTGACACTTACAAGTTTCATGTGACATATAGAGGTCACATGTGACATATAGAGGTCACATGTGACAAATACAGGTCTCATGTGATATATACAGCTCACATGTGACACATACAGGTCTCATGTGATATATACAGGTCACATGTAAGTCTGATGTGACACATGCAAGTCTCATGTAACATATGCAGGTCACATGTGACACATACAGGTCACATGTGACAAATACAGGTCACATGTGACACATACAGGTAACCTGTGACGCATGCAGGTCACATGTGACACATGCAGGTCACATGTGACATATTCAGGTCACATGTGACACATACAGGTCACATGTGACACATACAGGTCTCATGTGATACATACAGGTCACATGTGACACATGCAAGTCTCATGTAACACATGCAGGTCACATGTGACACATACAGGTCACATGTGACAAATACAGGTTACATGAGACACATACAGGTCACATGTGACACATTATGGTCACATGTGACACATACAGGTATCATGTGACACGTGCAGGTCACATGAGACACATACAGGTCACATTTGACACATGAAGGTCCCATGTGACACATGCAGGTGACATGTGACCCATACAGGTCACATGTGCCGCATGCAGGTCACATGTGACACATGCAGGTCACATGTGACACATACAGGTCACATGGGACAAATACAGGTTACATGTGGCACATACAGGTCACATGTGACACAAGCAGGTCACATGTGACACATACAGGTCTCATGCGACACATACAGGTTACAAGTGCTACATACAGGTCACATGTGACACAAGCAGGTCACATGTGACACATACAGGTCACATGAGACACATACAAGTCACATGTGACACATACAGGTCTCATGTGACACATACAGGTCACATGTGACACAAGCAGGTCACATGTGACACATACAGGTCACATGTGACACATACAGGTCACATGTGACACAAGCAGGTCACATGTGTCACATACAGGTCACACGTGACATATAGAGGTCACATGTGACACATAGCAGGTCACAAGTGACACATACAGGTCTCATGTGATACATACAGGCCACATGTGACACATACAGGTCTCATGTGATACATACAGATTACATGTAAGTCTCATGTGACACATGCAAGTCTCATGTAACACATGCAGGTCACATGTGACACATACAGGTCACATGCGACAAATACAGGTTACATGTGACACATACAGGTCACATGTGACACATTTAGGTCACATGTGACACACACAGGTATCATGTGACACATGCAGGTCACATGAGACACATACAGGTCACATGTGACATATGCAGGTCACATATGCAGGTCACATGTGACCCATACAGATCACATGTGACCCATACAGGTCACATGTGCCACATGCAGGTCACATGTGACACATGCAGGTCACATGTGACACATACAGGTCACATGTGACACATACAGGTCACATGTGACACATACAGGTAACCTGTGACGCATACAGGTCACATATACAGGTCACATGTGACACATGCAGGTCATATGGAACACATGCAGGTCACATGTGTCACATACTGGTCACATGTGACACATACAGGTTACATGCGACACACATACAGATCACATGTGACACATACAGGTTACATGCGACACACATACAGGTCACATGTGACACAAACAGGTCACATGTGACACATGCAGGTCACATGTGCCACATACACATCACATGTGACACATGCAGGTCACATGTGACACATACAGGTCACATGTGACATATGCAGGTCACATGTGACACATACAGGTCTCATGTGACACATACAGGTAACATGTGACACATACAGGTAACATGTGATACATACAGGTCACATGTGATACACACAGTTCACACGTGACACTTACAAGTTTCATGTGACATATAGAGGTCACATGTGACAAATACAGGTCTCATGTGATATATACAGCTCACATGTGACACATACAGGTCTCATGTGATATATACAGGTCACATGTAAGTCTGATGTGACACATGCAAGTCTCATGTAACATATGCAGGTCACATGTGACACATACAGGTCACATGTGACAAACACAGGTCACATGTGACACATACAGGTAACCTGTGACGCATGCAGGTCACATGTGACACATGCAGGTCACATGTGACATATTCAGGTCACATGTGACACATACAGGTCACATGTGACACATACAGGTCTCATGTGATACATACAGGTCACATGTGACACATGCAAGTCTCATGTAACACATGCAGGTCACATGTGACACATACAGGTCACATGTGACAAATACAGGTTACATGAGACACATACAGGTCACATGTGACACATTATGGTCACATGTGACACATACAGGTATCATGTGACACGTGCAGGTCACATGAGACACATACAGGTCACATTTGACACATGAAGGTCCCATGTGACACATGCAGGTGACATGTGACCCATACAGGTCACATGTGCCGCATGCAGGTCACATGTGACACATGCAGGTCACATGTGACACATACAGGTCACATGTGACAAATACAGGTCATATGTGACAAATACAGGTCACATGTGACAAATACAGGTCATATGTGACACATACAGGTCATCTGTGATGCATGCAGGTCACATATGACACATGCAGGTCACATGTGACATATTCAGGTCACATGTGACACATGCAGGTCACATGTGATACATACAGGTCACTTGTGACACATGCAGGTCATATGTGACACATGCAGGTCACATTTGACCCATGCAGGTCACATGTGACACATATAGGTCACTTGTGACAAATGCAGGTCATATGTGACACATGCAAGTCTCATGTAACATATGCAGGTCACATGTGACACATACAGGTCACATGTGACAAATACAGGTCACATGTGACACATACAGGTCACCTCTGATGCATGCAGGTCACATGTGACACATGCAAGATTCATGTGACATATAGAGGTCACACGTGACACATTCAGGTCTCATGTGACACATACAGGTTACAAGTGCCACATACAGGTCACATGTGACACATACAGGTCACATGTGACACATTCAGGTCTCATGTGACACATACAGGTTACAAGTGCCACATACAGGTCACATGTGACACAAGCAGGTCACATGTGACACATACAGGTCACATGTGACACATACAGGTCACATGTGACACATACAGGTCTCATGTGACACATACAGGTTACATGTGGCACATACAGGTCACATGTGACACAAGCGCGTCACATGTGACACATACAGGTCTCATGTGATACATACAGGTTACAAGTGCCACATACAGGTCACATGTGACACAATCAGGTCACAAGTGACACAAGCAGGTCACATGTGACACATACAGGTCACATGTGACACATACAGGTCACATGTGACACATACAGGTCACATGTGACACACACAGGTTACATGTGGCACATACAGGTCACATATGACACAAGCAGGTCACATGTGACACATACAGGTCACATGTGACACATACAGGTCACATGTGACACATACAGGTTACATGTGGCACATACAGGTCACATGTGACACAAGCAGGTCACATGTGACACATACAGGTCACATGTGACACATACAGGTCACATGTGACACATACAGGTCTCATGTGACACATACAGGTTACATGTGGCACATACAGGTCACATGTGACACAAGCAGGTCACATGTGACACATACAGGTCACATGTGACACATACAGGTCACATGTGACACATACAGGTTACATGTGGCACATACAGGTCACATGTGACACAAGCAGGTAACATGTGACACATACAGGTCACATGTGACACATACAGGTCACATGTGACACATACAGGTCACATGTGACACATACAGGTTACATGTGGCACATACAGGTCACATGTGACACAAGCAGGTCACATGTGACACATACAGGTCACACGTGACACATACAGGTCGCATGTGGCACATACAGGTTACATGTGACACAAGCAGGTCACATGTGACAGAAGCAGGTCACATGTGACACATACAGGTCACATGTGACACATACAGGTTACATGTGGCACATACAGGTCACATGTGGCACAAGCAGGTCACATGTGACACAAGCAGGTCACATGTGACACATGCAGGTCATATGTGACACATACAGGTCACATGTGGCACAAGCAGGTCACATGTGACACAAGCAGGTCACATGTGACACATACAGGTCACATGTGACACATACAGGTCTCATGTGACACATACAGGTTACATGTGGCACATACAGGTCACATGTGACACAAGCAGGTCACATGTGACACATACAGGTCTCATGCGACACATACAGGTTACAAGTGCTACATACAGGTCACATGTGACACAAGCAGGTCACATGTGACACATACAGGTCACATGTGACACATACAGGTCACATGTGACACATAGCAGGTCTCATGTGACACATACAGGTTACATGTGGCACATACAGGTCACATGTGACACAAGCAGGTCACATGTGACACATACAGGTCACATGTGACACATACAGGTCACATGTGACACAAACAGGTCACATGTGTCACATACAGGTTACATGTGGCACATACAGGTCACATGTGACACAAGCAGGTCACATGTGACACATACAGGTCACATGTGACACATACAGGTCACATGTGACACATACAGGTCTCATGTGACACATACAGGTTACATGTGGCACATACAGGTCACATGTGACACAAGCAGGTCACATGTGACACATACAGGTCACATGTGACACATACAGGTCTCATGTGACACATACAGGTTACATGTGGCACATACAGGTCACATGTGACACAAGCAGGTCACATGTGACACATACAGGTCACATGTGACACATACAGGTCACATGTGACACATACAGGTTACATGTGGCACATACAGGTCACATGTGACACAAGCAGGTCACATGTGACACATACAGGTCTCATGTGACACATACAGGTTACATGTGGCACATACAGGTCACATGTGACACAAGCAGGTCACATGTGACACATACAGGTCACATGTGACACATACAGGTCACATGTGACACATACAGGTTACATGTGGCACATACAGGTCACATGTGACACAAGCAGGTCACATGTGACACATACAGGTCACATGTGACACATACAGGTCACATGTGACACATACAGGTCACATGTGACACATACAGGTTACATGTGGCACATACAGGTCACATGTGACACAAGCAGGTCACATGTGACACATACAGGTCACATGTGACACATGCAGGTCACATGTGGCACATACAGGTTACATGTGACACAAGCAGGTCACATGTGACATAAGCAGGTCACATGTGACACATACAGGTCACATGTGACATACAGGTTACATGTGGCACATACAGGTCACATGTGACACAAGCAGGTCACATGTGACACAAGCAGGTCACATGTGACACATGCAGGTCATATGTGACACATACAGGTCACATGTGGCACAAGCAGGTCACATGTGACACAAGCAGGTCATATGTGACACATACAGGTCACATGTGACACAAGCAGGTCACATGTGACACATACAAGGGGCAGTAACTTCAAGCTCAACAATCGGGAATCCCGAACCGGACATAAATGGTTGGGTTGGGTACTGCAGTTGGAAAAAATTATGATGAAAAATTGATGGACATTTGATAAGCCGCAGACAAGTTCAAGTTCAAGTATGTTTATTGAGATAAGCAATAAATACATCTCAAAGGGATAGAGTAGCTTAGGCTATTTCTACCCCCCAAAGCCGCAGACGTACTGTCTCCGTAAATGCCTGTAAGGTAAATTCAAGTAAATCTCTCTCTCCCTATATTTTTTATTTAATTTGTCTCCTCTGTTCACCTTCCTCCTAATCCTGCTTATCTCTCCCCCCTCTCGTTCCTTCCCTCTCATTTTAAATACAAGTTCTACCATTCCCATAGTCTATTTCTTTCGTGTAACAAAGATGAAGTTGGATAGACCTAGGTATCCCCCATCTCTGCTGTCAAAACTATATTGTTCCAAACACTCAGGTCTGATAGGGAAAAATTACTGATTCCCAACAACCTGAAAGCACCAGTATAAAAAGCTATGATTTGTTCAGATCTGAAACCTATATCTATAGGTAGCACAAAACGTCCACCAGACTATGCGACACAGTGGTTGCCAGGATCAGGTTGGGTTACCTTAATTAACCTGTGACAGGTGGCTATAGGTGAAGGATCTCCCAATCCTGAGGATTCCAGGTGCAAACTCTGTGAGCAAGAACTGCGACATGATCTCCCACACTTCATCACAGAATGCCAGTTATTAGACCATTCAGACCCGATGGCATAAGGTACCTGGAGCTTTACAATTACTTCATGCACTCTCGCGTTCTTGAAGACATCCTCATATTGCACCCAAAATTTGCCGGTGCAGGCTACTGAACATATGACCCTGTATGACTAACCATCCTGCGAGATGGGGACTTTTAGTACCACTGCTACCTTATTCACTCTTGAATTCATGATATTCATTATAATGCACCTGGAGTCTGTCAGTGCAGACTACTTATCATATGCGTCTCTATGACTAACCATCCTATGTGGTGGGGATTTTTTAGCATCACGTAGCTAGCTTTTTGAAACACTGTACTCCCGTTCATACAGTCTAGAGTAGCTGCACAAATGCAGATGTACCTAATGTATTAATAAAAAATCTTTTCCCCTCGCATTCCCTCTTAACTTTCTCTCATTTAATCTTTCCTTTGTTCAAATGCCCTCTCTACTTCACTTTCTTTATTATTGGCACGATATAACAAAATGAATGTCTAACAACTGAGCTATATTCACGTATACAGCGAGCAGTGTTGACGGAGCACATGTACACTACCTCCCTCGCACGTGGCCAGCTCCCAACTGGCTCAGGACGACGGTGGCGCCCCCAAGCCGCAGTGGGCTCCAGCATGGCTAAATTACAATTATTAGTTACTATCACATCACAACTGTAAATTTCATAGCTTAAATATGATTGGAGCCCCGTACCTGATTCCGCTGTCTGGCAGTAACCTTGCCGACAAACCCACATACTGGGTATCGGGGCCTTAATAGGCACGTAAACTCAATATACAGCCTGGCGAGCCATGGCATTTAACCTCCCAAAAGACTCACCGTCACCCGTTGTACAGTGAGGTGTGTACTCACCTATTTGTGCTTGCGGGGGTGGGGGGGGGGGGGGGGTTGAGCTCTGGCTCTTAGGTCCCGCCTTTCAACTGTAAATCAAATGATGTACCGGTTCCTGAGCCTACTGGGCTCTATCATATCTACACTTGAAATTGTGTATGGAGTCTGCCTCCACCACATCACTTCCTAATGCATTCCATTTGTCAACCACTCTTGACACTAAAAAAGTTCTTCCTAATATCTCTGTGGGTCATTTGAGCACTCAATTTCCATCTGTATCCCCTATAGTGCGTGTGCTCTTTGTGTTAAATAGAATGTCTTTATCTACCCTATCAAGTCCTTTTAGAATCTTGTATGTGGTAATCATGTCCCCCCTAAATTTTCTGTCTTCCAGCAACGTGAGGTTTAATTCCCATAGTCTCTTCTCCTAGCTCATACCTCTCAGCTCGGGTACTAGTCTAGTGGCAAACCTTTGAACCTTTTCCAGTTTAGTCTAGTGCTTGACTAGATATGAACTCCATGCTGGATGGAGCTGCATACTCCAGGATTGGTCTGATATATGTAGTATACAAAGTTTTGAATGATTCCTTACACAAGTCTCTAAATGCCGTTCTTATGTTGGCCAACCTGGCCAATGCCGCTGATGTTATCCTCTTGATATGGGCTTCAGGGGACAGGTCTGGCGTGATATCAACCCCCAAGTCTTCCTCTCTCTCTCTGACTCTTAAAGAATTTCATCTCCCAAATGATACCTTGAACCTGGCCTCCTATTCCCTACACCTATCTTCATTACATTTCATTTGCTTGGGTTAAACTCTAACAACCATTTGTTCGACCATTCCTTCAGTTTGTCTAAGTCTTCTTGAAGCCTCAAGCAGTCCTCTGACTTAATCCTTCTCATAATTTTAGCATCATCAGCAAACATTGAGAGGAATGAGTCTATACCCCACGGGAGATCATTTACAAATATCAGAAACAGGATAGGACCGAGTACAGAGCCCTGTGGGACTCCACTGGTGACTTCACGCCAATCTGAGGTCTCAACCCTCACTGTTTCCTATTGCTTAGGTATTCCCTTAACCTCTGGAGCACCTTACCAGTTACTCCTGTCTGTCTCTCCAGCTTATGTACCAGCCTCTTATGGTGTACCGTGTCAAAGGTTTTCGGACAGTCCAAGAAAATGCAGTCCACCCAGCCTTCTCTGTCTTACTTAATCTTTGTCACCTGGTCATAGATTCTATTAAGCCAGTAAGGTAAGATTTACCCTCCCTGAACCCATGTTGTCGATTTGTCACGAAGCCCCTTCTCTCCAGATGTGTTACAAGGTTTTTCTCAAGATTATCTCCATCATCTTGCATGGTACACAAGTCAAGGTCACCGGCCTGTAGTTCAGTGCCTCTTGTCTGTCGCCCTTTTTGTATATTAAGACCACATTAGCTGTCTTCCATTTTTCTGGTAGGTCTCCCGTCTCCAGTGACCTACTATACTCTATATGGAGAATGGCAATCAAAGTGCCTCTGCACACTCTTTCAATACCCATCTTGAGGTTATCTTGAGATGATTTCGGGGCTTTAGTGTCCCCGCGGCCCGGTCCTCGACCAGGCCTCCACCCCCAGGAAGCAGCCTGTGTCAGTTGACTAACACCCAGGTACCTATTTTACTGCTAGGTAACAGGGGCATAGGGTGAAAGAAACTCTGCTCATTGTTTCTCGCCGGCGCCTGGGATCGAACCCAGGACCACAGGATCACAAGACCAGCGTGCTGGCCGCTCGGCCGACCGGCTCCCCTATGGTGAGATCCCGTTTGCAGCAACAGCCTTTCGATCTCACATCCAGATCCAACAGGTGTCTCTTGACCTCATCTCTCGTAATTTCGAACCCCTTCCAAGGCCGCCTGGTTTACTGCCCCCTTTCCTAGTGCAGTGATTTGACCTTGTTCTATTGTGAAGATTTTCTGGAACATCTTGTTGAGTTCTTCACACACCTCTTTGTCATTCTCTGTATACCTGTCCTCGCCTGTTCTAAGTTTCATTACCTGTTCTTTCACAGTTGTTTTCCTCCTGATGTGGCTGTGGATCAGTTTTTGTTCGGTCTTGTCTTTATTTGCTATATCATTTTCATACTGTCTCTGCTTCTGTTCTCACACTGATATACTCATTTCTGGCTCTCTCTGCTTTCAGGTGTTTTGTTATTTCGGAAGTTACTTCACGCCCTTTCGTTCCTTTCATTTTCTTCCATACATGCCCTTTTAAACCCTGGATTCTTCGTTTGCTTCTCATTTTTTCCTTTTTGGCCGGGATAACCCTGTTTACTGCCTCCTGACATTTTTGGGTGACATAGTCCATCATGTCTTGTACGGTCTTAGTTCTGAGTTCTGTGTCCCTTAGGAATTTTCTTATCTCATAATTTCCCTTTCGATATACCAGCCCTTTGTTTTCTATTTTTTTTTTTGGGGGGGGGGGGATTATTCCTAGCTCTACCAGGTACTCAAATATCAATACATTGTGATCACTCATTCCCAAGGGGGCTTCCAACTTAACTTTCCTTATTTCCGACTTATTCAGGGTGAATATCAGATCAAGCATTGCTGGTTCGTCTTCTCCTCTCATTCTTGTCGGTCCCTTGATATGTTTGTTGGCTTTGAATGTTTCTTGTTGCCACGCCCAGCAGGTTAGCTCTCCATGTGTCTGGTCCTCCATGTGGGTCTTTGTTCTCCCAATCTATCTTCCCATGGCTGAAGTCTGGCATGATTAGCAGTCTGGATCCGTTCTTGCTAGCGACAGAAGCTGCTCTATTATATTAATGGTAGCCATGTTGTTTCAATCATATTCCTGTCTGGGTCTTCTGTCATTTGATGGGGGGGGGGTCTTATATATGACTACTACTCTACGTTTTTGTCCCCAAATTGCTATGGTACCTGTTATGTAGTCACTGAAACATTCACAGCCCTGGATAACAATCTCTTTAAAACTCCAGTCTTTTCTTGTCAGGAGAGCTACTCCACCTCTTCCTTCCCTCTTTTTCCTAACTACATAGTATTCCTGCAGAAACACTGCATTTGTTTTGGTTTTCGTTATCTTTGTTTCTGTGAGTGCTATTATGTCTGGGTTTTCATCTTGTGCCCATTTTCCAAGTTCACTATAACTTGGAGAATATATTTGTAATCCCATCTATGTTTGTATACGTTGCCTTGAAGCTCACTTTCTCCTGTCCATTGTTTCCTCTTCTTGGGGGTCTTTCTGCTGATGGAGGAAGTCGATCCATAGGCGTGGAGATTTGTGAGTTGGTTAACAGGGTCTCAGAGGATTCAAGAGTGATGGGTGGGGGGTCAAGGGAAGGGGGAAAGGGAGGGTATGGGGTGTGGGTGAGGGAGGGCTGGGAGGATATTTGGTGAGGGGGAGGAGGGCCAAAGAAGGGTATGGGATGAGGGAGGGTTGGGGGACAGGGAAGAGATGAGGTGTGAGGGGAGGGGGGACAGGGAAGAGATGGGGGTGTGAGTGGAGAGGGGGAGGATGGACAGGGAGGGTAAGGGGTGAGGGGGAATGGGGGACAAGGAGGGTATGGGGTGAGGGAGGATTGAATGGGAGCAGGGTAAGGAGGGTTTCTATGGGGGGGGGGGGTAGGGGAGTTGTCTTCTCCTCTGGGGTTGCTAGGGTGCTGGTTGAGCGTTTCCCACTCCTCTCCGGGACTGTTATGATGGGGGATGTGGTTCCCTAGTTCTCTCCTCTTCCCCCGTGGTTCTTCCTTGGATCTGCTGCCATTGCCCTCTCTTCCCTCATCATGTCCTTCTGGAAGAATATCTTTTTTGTATCCTCTCACATTTAACAGTTGGCTCTTCTTTGCTAGAATTTCTTGCTTTGTGTTCTCGTTTATAAACACTATCTTTATCAGGTGATCTCTGTCCCTTGTTGTACCAGCCTAGCCTGAAAACCTTCTCTATGCTTTGTCCAGCTCTTTCCATCTATAACCCCTTTAGGATCTCTCTTACTGCCACACTGTTCTTATCTTTCGACTCTGTCTTATTGGAACTTTCTTGTTCTTTAACCACCGTGCTGCGCGGCCTTAAAATACAACATTCCAGCTGTGTGCTAATAATAAATTCTTTGCAAAAAAATCTTTTATCTTCCTATATTGTTAAAATGGAGTCTCTGATCATTCTCTTCTTATATTGTTAAAATACAGTCTCTGATCACGAGAAATTAAAAAGATATTGTATGTGACATACTTTAGCCATGATGGAACTGAGAAGTTGAGCAAATTATGGGCGCAGAGCGATGGAAAGTTGGTCACTCGACCTTGCCCGCTCGCCGCCCCGTGGGGCGGCAGTTGCTACGAATATAATTTTGCACATTTATTTTAATGTTTCTCATATGTTTCTTCTCTATTTTTTGCTGTAATATTATTCAAAAGTGTTTAATTTGTGGAATTTATAGTTCAATGTGTGGAACATCGCTATGCTCATAATTATGGGACTCATATATGTGACATGTATGTTATATTCTATGATCAATCAAACAGTGTTTTTGCTGTTATTACACTATATATATACACACACGTTGTATATACCTATCTACATAATTGTTGACCAGAACGAACCACTAAGTTGGTTCCACTACAGTCTCCGTGGTGTAGTGGTAAGACACTCGCCTGGCGTTCCGCGAGCGCTGTCATGGGTTCGTATCCTGGCCGGGGAGGATTTACTGGGCGCAATTCCTTAACTGTAGCCTCTGTTTAACGCAACAGTAAAATGTGTACTTGGATGAAAAAACGATTCTTCGCGGCAGGGGATCGTATTCCAGGGACCTGCCCGAAACGCTACGCGTACTAGTGGCTGTACAAGAATGTAACAACTCTTGTATATATCTCAAAATAATATGGTGAGTCAAAACAACTGGAGTGGCTGCGACACAGCAGCCAGCAGACGCCACCTCCCTCCCTCCCTCTTTCAACACCTTACTCGTCAACATTTCTCCTTCCACCAAACGGTTATTGTTTTTATGACACTATTTACACACGTTAGCTGATATAGTGTCAAAACAACATAGTGACCACAAAAAAACTACATGACAAGTGACACAGCAGCACAGACGACAGTCTCACTCACTTCCTCACCAACACCACCCACACCAAAATGGCTCCTTCCAACATACTCCTTTTGCTGTTATTACACTATATATACACGTTCTATATAAGTATCTACATTTGTGTTCACCATAAAGAACCACTAAGTTGGTATAGTGAGTGTAAACAAGAGTGGCCGCCACACTCAGCTAGCTAACGTTACCTCCCTTCCTCCCTCCTCACCAAGATTACCTCTCCCACCATACTACGCACGTCGCTAATTATCATCACAATGCTGCTATTATCAGAATCCTGGTCACTAAATCCTGTAAATGAATAATTTTCCACAAGTTTATTTTGTAAAGGAGCATGAGACGTCGTGTCAAGATTCTTAGATGGACCAAACAATGGCAGTGTGCTGTGGCTAGCGCTGTGAACATCTTGAACAGCATTGTGTTCACTGATATCTGAACATTGTACACAGTCTTTATCACAGCCAGGCTCTTCTGTAATACTGTACTATCATGGCTAAATAATACCAGTTACATATATATATTTTGACATTTTTAGGCGATGTTTTGGTCACAAGCTGAACAGCAATGCTGTTAGCTCATGCTGCGTGCACCAGCCTTGGTTGCTCACTCAGTACAGAGGTTCTCACACCCGGGAGTGTTGCCTACGATTTTTTTAAAGGCCGTCTGTTTACTAGAGCCCTGAGAAAGCTGATGTAAACCCCGTGTAGCCGCGAGAGTTTTGAATTCTACGCTATACCTTCAATCGCCCTGAGGTACTTTGAACACACCCGATCTAGTGTCTCAAGGCACTCTGTATAGTGCGGTGGTTAATGCCTACTGCTACCACTGATCTTTTCATCTCCGGCAGCTTCCTAGTGCACCTTGCTGTTTCCTGAGAGGTAGCTGCTTTCATGGCTACTTCTTTCACTGTGGATTTTGTTCTGGACAGTATCTAAGCATTTCCGCAAATGTTGCATGTGCAATTCATATAATATGATTTGATAGTTTTGAGAGAGAGAGAGAGAGAGAGAGAGAGAGAGAGAGAGAGAGAGAGAGAGAGAGAGAGAGAGAGAGAGAGAGAGAGAGAGAGAGAGAGAGAGAGAGAGAGAGAGAGAGAGAGAGAGAGAGAGAGAGAGGAGAGAGAGAGAGAGAGAGAGAGATGAGAGAGAGAGAGAGAGAAGAGAGAGAGAGAGAGAGAGAGAGAGAGAGAGAGAGAGAGAGAGAGAGAGAGAGAGAGAGAGAGAGAGAGAGAGAGAGAGAGAGAGAGAGAGAGAGAGAGAGAGAGAGAGAGAGAGAGAGAGAGAGAGAGAGAGAGAGAGAGAGAGAGAGAGAGAGAGAGAGAGAGAGAGAGAGAGAGAGAGAGAGAGAGAGAGAGAGAGAGAGAGAGAGAGAGAGAGAGAGAGAGAGAGAGAGAGAGAGAGAGAGAGAGAGAGAGAGAGAGAGAGAGAGAGAGAGAGAGAGAGAGAGAGAGAGAGAGAGAGAGAGAGAGAGAGAGAGAGAGAGAGAGAGAGAGAGAGAGAGAGAGAGAGAGAGTGAGGAGATGGATATTTGAGGAGATGGATATTCAGGGCTGTGAAGGTTTCAGTGACTACATAGCAGGTACTGTAACAAATGGAGGGAAAAAAATTATAGTCGTAGTCATATATAATCCACCACCAAATGACAGAAGACCTAGACAGGAATATGACAGAAACAACATGGCCACCATTAACATAATAGAAAGAGCAGCTTCTGTTGCTAGCAGGAATGGATCTGGACTACTAATTATGGGAGACTTCAACCATGGGAAGATAGATTGGAAGAACAGAGACCCGCATGGAGGACCAGAAACATGGAGAGCTAAGCTGCTGGACGTGGCAACAAGAAACTTTCTAAGCCAGCACACCAAAGAACCAACAAGAATGAGAGGAGAAGATGAACCAGTAATGCTTGATTTGATATTTACCCTAAATGAATGGGATATAAGGGAAGTTAAGATGGAAGCGCCCTTGGGAATGAGTGACCACAGTGTATTGAACTTTGAGTACCTGGTAGAGCTAGGACTTATCTCCCCCCAAAAAGAACTAGGAATCAAAAGGCTGGCATACCGAAAGGGGAATTATGAACAGATGAGAAGTTTCCTAAGTGAAATACCTTGGGACACAGACCTCAGAGACAAGTCTGTACAGGGTATGATGGACTATGTTACCCAAAAGTGTCAGGAGGCAGAAAACAGGTTCATCCCGGCCCAAAGGGAAAAATCCGAGAAGCAACAGAAGAATCCATGGTATAATAGGGCATGTATGGAAGCGAAGAAACTGAACAAAAAGGCGTGGAGGAACTTCCGGAATAACAGAACACCAGAAAGCAGAGAGAGATACCAGAGAACCAGGAATGAGTACGTCAGGGTGAGAAGAGAAGCAGAGAAAAATTTTGAAAATGATATAGCAAACAAAGCCAAGACCGAACCAAAGCTACTCCACAGTCACATCAGAAGGAAAACAACAGTGAAAGAACAGGTATTGAAACTTCGAACAGGCGAGGACAGGTATACAGAGAATGACAGAGAGGTGTGTGAGGAACTCAACAAGAGGTTCCAGGAGGTCTTCACAATAGAACAGGGTGAGGTCACTGTGCTAGGAGAAAGGGAGGTAAACCAGGCGGCCTTGGAGAGTTCGAAATTACGAGAGAGGAGGTCAGATCCTGCTGGATCTGGATCTGGATGTTGGTATAGTTTCAGTACCATGGGTACTGAAAGAGTGTGCAGAGGCACTTTGCTTGCCACTCTCCATAGTGTATAGTAAGTCACTAGAGACGGGAGACCTACCAGAAATATGGAAGACGGCGAATGTGGTCCCAATATACAAAAAGGGCGACAGACAAGAGGCACTGAACTACAGGCCAGTTTCCTTGACTTGTATACCATGCAAGGTGATGGAGAAGATCGTGTGAAAAACCTGGTAACACATCTGGAGAGAAGGGACTTCGTGACAAATCGCCAACATGGGTACAGGGAGGGTAAATATTGCCTTACAGGCTTGATAGAATTCTAAGATCAGGTGACACAGATTAAGCAAGAAAGAGAGGGCTGGGCGGACTGCATTTTCTTGGATTGTCGGAAAGCCTTTGACACAGTACCGCATAAGAGGCTGGTACATAAGCTGGAGAGACAGGCAGGTGTAGCTGGTAAGGTGCTCCAGTGGATAAGGGAGTATCTAAGCAATAGGAAGCAGAGAGTTACGGTGAGGGGTGAGACCTCCGATTGGCGTGAAGTCACCAGTGGAGTCCCACAGGGCTCTGTACTCGGTCCTATCTTGTTTCTGATATATGTAAATGATCTCCCGGAGGGTATCGATTCATTTCTCTCAATGTTTGCGGACGATGCTAAAATTATGAGAAGGATTAAAACAGAAGAGGACTGTTTGAGGCTTCAGGAAGACCTAGACAAGCTGAAGGAATGGTCGAACAAATGGTTGTTAGAGTTTAACCCAACCAAATGTAATGTAATGAAGATAGGTGTGGGGAGCAGGAGGCCAGATACAAGATATCATCTGGGAGAGGAAATTCTTCAGGAGTCAGAGAAGGAAAAAGACTTGGGGGTTGATATCACGCCAGACCTGTCTCCTGCAGCACATATCAAGCGGATAACATCAGCGGCATATGCCAGGCTGGCCAGCATACGAACGGCATTCAGAAACTTGTGTAAAGAATCATTCAGAACTTTGTATACCACATATGTCAGGCCAATCCTGGAGTATGCAGCCCCAGCATGGAGTCCATATCTAGTCAAGGATAAGACTAAACTGGAAAAGGTTCAAAGGTTTGCCACCAGACTAGTACCCGAGCTGAGAGGTATGAGCTACGAGGAGAGACTACGGGAATTAAACCTCACTTCGCTGGAAGACAGAAGAGTTAGGGGGGACATGATCACCACATTCAAGATTCTGAAGGGAATTGATAGGGTAGATAAAGACAGTCTATTTAACACAAGGGGAACACGCACAAGGGGACACAGGTGGAAACTGAGTGCCCAAATGAGCCACAGAGATATTAGAAAGAACTTTTTTAGTGTCAGAGTGGTTGACAAATGGAATGCATTACGGGGTGATGTGGTGGAGGCTGACTCCATACACAGTTTCAAATGTAGATATGACAGAGCCCGATAGGCTCAGGAATTTGTACACCTGTTGATTGACGGTTGAGAGGCGGGATCAAAGAGCCAGAGCTCAACCCCGGCAAACACAACTAGGTGAATACAACTAAGTGCGTACACACACACACAAATGAGCCACAGAGATATTAGAAAGAACTTTTTTAGTGTCAGAGTGGTTGACAAATGGAATGCATTTGGAAGTGATGTGGTGGAGGCTGACTCTATACACTGTTTCATGTGTAGATATGATAGAGCCCAATAGGCTCAGGAATCTGTACAACTGTTAATTGAAGGTTGAGAGGCGGGACCAAAGAGCCAGAGCTCAACCCCCGCAAACACAACTAGGAGGGCACACACACACACACACACACACACACACACACACACACACACACACACACACACACACACACACACACACACACACACACACACACACACACACACACACACTCTGCATAGAAAACCCCCCTACCCCAAACCCTCCCTGCCCCCACTCAAATGTTCAGCCAAATCTCCCTCCCCCCACACCCAATCCCCACCCTTCTACCCCTCCCCTCCTCCCGAGTCCTCCCTCCCCCCCTTTCCTTCCCGTCCTCCCTCCCCTTTCACCCCATACCCTCCCTGTCCCTCCCCCTTCACTGGATCCCCCGCCCCTCATCCCAGTATCCTCTGAGACCCTGTTATCCACCTCACAGGTCCTCACACCCATGGAACAGCCTCCCCCACCAGCAGAACACTCACCAAGGAGGCGATTTGAGAAGGGACAGAAGAAAGTGAGCCTCAAAGCGATGTACACTAACATAGATGGAATTACAAATAAAGCAAATGAGCTTGGAGAACTGGTACTAGAGGAAAACCCAGACATAATAGCCCTCACAGAAACAAAGATCACGAAAACGATAACAAATGCAGTGTTCCCACAGGACTATTATGTTATGAGGAAAGAGAGGGAAGGAAGAGGTGGGGGTGGTGTAGCTCTGCTGGTAAGAAAAGGCTGGGATTTTGAGGAGATGGATATTCAGGGCTGTGAAGGTTTCAGTGACTACATAGCAGGTACTGTAACAAATGGAGGGAAAAAAATTATAGTCGCAGTCATATATAATCCACCACCAAATGACAGAAGACCTAGACAGGAATATGATAGAAACAACATGGCCACCATTAACATAATAGAAAGAGCAGCTTCTGTTGCTAGCAGGAATGGATATGGACTACTAATTATGGGAGACTTCAACCATGGGAAGATAGATTGGAAGAACAGAGACCCGCATGGAGGACCAGAAACATGGAGAGCTAAGCTGCTGGACGTGGCAACAAGAAACTTTCTAAGCCAGCACACCAAAGAACCAACAAGAATGAGAGGAGAAGATGAACCAGCAATGCTTGATTTGATATTTACCCTAAATGAATGGGATGTAAGGGAAGTTAAGATGGAAGCGCCCTTGGGAATGAGTGACCACAGTGTATTGAACTTTGAGTACCTGGTAGAGCTAGGACTTATCTCCCCCCAAAAAGAACTAGGAATCAAAAGGCTGGCATACCGAAAGGGGAATTATGAACAGATGAGAAGTTTCCTAAGTGAAATACCTTGGGACACAGACCTCAGAGACAAGTCTGTATAGGGTATGATGGACTATGTTACCCAAAAGTGTCAGGAGGCAGTAAACAGGTTCATCCCGGCCCAAAGGGAAAAATCCGAGAAGCAACAGAAGAATCCATGGTATAATAGGGCATGTATGGAAGCGAAGAAACTGAACAAAAAGGCGTGGAGGAACTTCCGGAATAACAGAACACCAGAAAGCAGAGAGAGATACCAGAGAACCAGGAATGAGTACGTCAGGGTGAGAAGAGAAGCAGAGAAAAATTTTGAAAATGATATAGCAAACAAAGCCAAGACCGAACCAAAGCTACTCCACAGTCACATCAGAAGGAAAACAACAGTAAAAGAACAGGTATTGAAACTTCGAACAGGCGAGGACAGGTATACAGAGAATGACAGAGAGGTGTGTGAGGAACTCAACAAGAGGTTCCAGGAGGTCTTCACAATAGAACAGGGTGAGGTCACTGTGCTAGGAGAAAGGGAGGTAAACCAGGCGGCCTTGGAGGAGTTCGAAATTACGAGAGAGGAGGTCAAGAGACACCTGCTGGATCTGGATGTTAGAAAGGCTGTTGGTCCAGATGGGATCTCACCATGGGTACTGAAAGAGTGTGCAGAGGCACTTTGCTTGCCACTCTCCATAGTGTATAGTAAGTCACTAGAGACGGGAGACCTACCAGAAATATGGAAGACGGCGAATGTGGTCCCAATATACAAAAAGGGCGACAGACAAGAGGCACTGAACTACAGGCCAGTGTCCTTGACTTGTATACCATGCAAGGTGATGGAGAAGATCGTGAGAAAAAACCTGGTAACACATCTGGAGAGAAGGGACTTCGTGACAAATCGCCAACATGGATTCAGGGAGGGTAAATCTTGCCTTACAGGCTTGATAGAATTCTACGATCAGGTGACACAGATTAAGCAAGAAAGAGAGGGCTGGGCGGACTGCATTTTCTTGGATTGTCGGAAAGCCTTTGACACAGTACCGCATATGAGGCTGGTACATAAGCTGGAGAGACAGGCAGGTGTAGCTGGTAAGGTGCTCCAGTGGATAAGGGAGTATCTAAGCAATAGGAAGCAGAGAGTTACGGTGAGGGGTGAGACCTCCGATTGGCGTGAAGTCACCAGTGGAGTCCCACAGGGCTCTATACTCGGTCCTATCTTGTTTCTGATATATGTAAATGATCTCCCAGAGGGTATCGATTCATTTCTCTCAATGTTTGCGGACGATGCTAAAATTATGAGAAGGACTAAAACAGAAGAGGACTGTTTGAGGCTTCAAGAAGACCTAGACAAGCTGAAGGAATGGTCAAACAAATGGTTGTTAGAGTTTAACCCAACCAAATGTAATGTAATGAAGATAGGTGTAAAGAGCAGGAGGCCAGATACAAGGTATCATCTGGGAGAGGAAATTCTTCAGGAGTCTGAGAAGGAAAAGACTTGGGGGTTGATATCACGCCAGACCTGTCTCCTGCAGCACATATCAAGCGGATAACATCAGCGGCATATGCCAGGCTGGCCAACATACGAACGGCATTCAGAAACTTGTGTAAAGAATCATTCAGAACTTTGTATACCACATATGTCAGGCCAATCCTGGAGTATGCAGCCCCAGCATGGAGTCCATATCTAGTCAAGGATAAGACTAAACTGGAAAAGGTTCAAAGGTTTGCCACCAGACTAGTACCCGAGCTGAGAGGTATGAGCTACGAGGAGAGACTACGGGAATTAAACCTCACTTCGCTGGAAGACAGAAGAGTTAGGGGAGACATGATCACCACATTCAAGATTCTGAAGGGGATTGATAGGGTAGATAAAGACAGTCTATTTAACACAAGGGGAACACGCATAAGGGAACACAGGTGGAAACTGAGTACCCAAATGAGCCACAGAGATATTAGAAAGAACGTTTTTAGTGTCAGAGTGGTTGACAAATGGAATGCATTAGGGGGTGATGTGGTGGAGGCTGACTCCATACACAGTTTCAAGTGTAGATATGACAGAGCCCGATAGGCTCAGGAATCTGTACACCTGTTGATTGACGGTTGAGAGGCGGGACCAAAGAGCCAGAGCTCAACCCCCGCAAACACAACTAGGTGAGTACAACTAGGTGAGTACACACACACACACACACACACACACACACACACACACACACACACACTAGTACCCGAGCTGAGAGGTATGAGCTACGAGGAGAGACTACGGGAATTAAACCTCACTTCGTTGGAAGAAAGAAGAGTTAGGGGGGGACATGATCACCACATTCAAGATTCTCAAGGGAATCGACAGGGTTGATAAAGACAGGCTATTTAACACAAGGGGCACTCGCACTAGGGGACACAGGTGGAAACTGAGTGCCGAAATGAGCCACAGAGATATTAGAAAGAACTTTTTTAGTGTCAGAGTGGTTGACAAATGGAATGCATTAGGAAGTAATGTGGTGTAGGCTGACTCCATACACAGTTTCAAGTGTAGATATGATAGAGCCCAATAGGCTCAGGAACCTGTACACCTGTTGATTGACGGTTGAGAGGCGGGACCAAAGAGCCAGAGCTCAATCCCCGCAAGCACAATTAGGTGAGTACACACACACACACGAGGTGTGTGTGTGTGTGAGAGATACGGGATCACACGAGAGATGAGGCCAAGAGACACCTGTTGGATCTGGATGTGAGAAAGGCTGTTGGTCCAGACGGGATCTCACCATAGGTATTGAAAGAATGTGCAGGGGTACTCTGCTTGCCACTCTCCATAGTGTATAGTAGGTCACTTGAGACGGGAGACCAACCAGAAATATGGAAGGCGGCTAATGTGGTCCCAATATACAAAAAGGGTGACAGACAAGAGGCACTGAACTACTGGCCAGTGGCCATAACTTGTATACCGTGCAAGGTGATGGAAAAGATCGTGAGAAAAAATCTAGTAACACATCTGGAGAGAAGGGACTTCATGACAAATCGCCAACATGGGTTCAGGGAGGGTAAATCTTGCCTTATAGACTTAATAGAATTCTACGATCAGGTGACAAAGATTAAGCAAGAAAGAGAAGGCTGGGCAGACTGCATTTTCTTGGACAGTCGGAAAGCTTTTGATACAATCCCCCATAAAAGGCTGGTACATAAACTGGAGAGACAGGCAGGAGTAACTGGTAAAGTGCTCCAGTGGATAAGGGAATACCTAAGCAATAGGAAGCAAAGAGTTACAGTGAGGGGTGAGACCTCAGATTGGCGTGAAGTCTCCAGTGGAGTCCCACAGGGCTCTGTACTCGGTCCTCTCCTGTTTCTGATATACGTGAACGATCTCCCAGAGGGTATAGACTCATTCCTCTCAATGTTTGCTGACGATGCCAAAATTATGAGGAGGATTAAGACAAAGGAGAACTGCTTGAGGCTTCAAGAAGATCTAGACAAACTAAAGGAATGGCCGAACAAATGGTTGTTAGAGTTTAACCGAAGCAAATGTAATGTAATGAAGATAGGAGTAGGGAGCAGGAGGCCAGTTACAAGGTATCATTTGGGAGATGAAATTCTACACGAGTCCGAGAGAGAGAAAGACCTGGGGGTTTGATATCACGCCAGACCTGTCCCCAGAAGCCCATATCAAGAGGACAACATCAGCAGCATATGCCAGGTTAGCTAACAAAAGAACGGCATTTAGACACTTGTGCAAGGATTCATTCAGAACTTTGTATACCACCTATGTCAGACCAATCCTGGAGTATGCAGCCCCAGCATGGAATCCATATCTAGTCAAGCATAAGACCAAACTGGAAAAAGTTCAAAGGTTTGCCACCAGACTAGTACCCGGGCTGAGAGGTATGAGCTACGAGGAGAGACTACGGGAATTAAACCTCACGTCGCTAGAAGACAGAAGAGTTAGGGGGATATGATCACCACGCACAAGATCCTCAGAGGAATTGACAGGGTAGATAAAGACGGGCTATTTAACACAAGGGGCACACACACTAGGGGGCCTCGTAGCCTGGTGGATAGCGCGCAGGATTCGTAATTCTGTGGCGCGGGTTCGATTCCCGCACGAGGCAGAAACAAATGGGCAAAGTTTCTTTCACCCTGAATGCCCCTGTTACCTAGCAGTAAATAGGTACCTGGGAGTTAGTCAGCTGTCACGGGCTGCTTCCTGGGGTGTGTGTGGTGTGGGAAAAAAAAAAAAAAAAAAAAAAGTAGTTAGTAAACATTTGATTGACAGTTGAGAGGCGGGCCGAAAGAGCAAAGCTCAACCCCCGTAAAAACACAACTAGTAAACACAGGTGGAAACTGAGTGCCCAAATGAGCCACAGAGATATTAGAAAGAATTTTTTTAGTGTCAGAGTGGTTGACAAATGGAATGCATTAGGCAGTGATGTGGTGGAGGCTGACTCCATACACAGTTTCAAGTGAAGATATGATAGAGCCCAATAGGCTCAGGAACCTGTACACCAGTTGATTGACAGTTGAGAGGCGGGACCAAAGAACCAAAGCTCAACCCCCGCAAGCACAAATAGGTGAGTACAAATAGGTGAGTACACGCACACAGGAAACATCCCGCAAAAGCTGTCTAACTCCCAGGTTCCTATTTACTGCTAGGTGAACAGGGTCATCAGGGTGAAAGAAACTCTGCCCATCTGTTTCCGCTAGCGCCAGGATTGGACCCGGAACCCAAGTATTACGAGTCCTAAGCGCTGTCCACTCAGCCACAAGCCCCCCTAAGACAACCTAAGATATAAGCCGCCCTAAATTGTATGTCGTCCATGTGCTTTGGTACGTATATTGTTGACTATGTCATCTGTGACTATGCCGGCACTCTGTTGGTAATCTTTGGCATGGTATTTTATCATATCACCTCATTCTTTGGGGCACACGTGAGGAACACAAATGCGAACAAGCCTGAACGGTCTTCAGGCATATATGCAACTGAAAACTCACACCCCAGAAGTGACTCGAACCCATACTGTCAGAAGCAATGCATCTGATGTACAGGATCCTTTAACCACTCGACCAAAACGACCAGACAAAAGAGTCCAAGATTACGAACAGAGTGCCAGCGGGGGGGATGGGAATTAGCCTCGGCTACCATCCTCTTTTGTCCGGTCATGTTGGTCGAGTGGTTAAGGGATCTTGTACATCCGATGCATTGCTTCTGGCAGTATGGGTTCGAGTCATTTCTGGGGTGTGAGTTTTCAGTTTTATATATATATATATATATATATATATATATATATATATATATATATATATATATATATATATATATATATATATATATGTGTGTGTGTGTGTGTGTGTGTGTGTACACAGATTGCACAACCAAAATTGGTCTCTCTTGCAAGACAAGCACCCCAACCTCCGCCTTCTGAAGCCCATAAGTAATCCAGCTGGGATCGCCCCATTGCCGACCAAGAAGCTGCTACTTTGCTAGAAGCTGCGACAACGCCACATGGCACTGCCCGACTTAGAGCTGTAAAAGCTCCCTGTACAGGTGACTTCCTATTAGCAACCCTAATGTCAGCAACTGGCACCCGTCTCACACCATAGGCCCTCCGAATTGCCGTGGCTCTCCGCCTCGCTGCCCCAATCCACACTGAATACAGGTGTATTTGCTGCGAAGCAGAGGCCGACAGGTATGGATGGCATGGCCTTCTCTGCCAAAGGATAGGAGGAAGGCATGCAAGACACGGCGAGGTTAACGACATTATTAAGAGAAGCCTTACCACAGCCGGTTGTCCAGCAGAGAGAGAGCCCCGTTACCTAATGTCCCGCAACTCTAATGAGCCTGTCAGTCGCCCAGATGGAATTACGGTGAACCCCTGGAAGAATGATAGACAGTTGGTGTGGGACTACACTTGCGTTTCAACTTTAGCCAACACCTATGTTGACTTCAGTGCTACACAAGCAGGAGATGCTGCCAATCACCGCGAAGCAGCCAAGTCACGTAAATACAGAGACCTTGAACACCACTACAATTTTGTCCCCATTGCCTCAGAGACACTTGGTGCCTGGGATAAAAGTGCTGCAAGTTTTTTGAAGGAGTTGGGGTTCAAGCTAATTGAAACAACTAGAGACCCTAGAGCTGCCAGTTTTCTCTTTCAGCGCCTTAGTGTGGCAATCCAGAGAGGAAATTCTCACTGCATCCATGGTTCCTGCCCGCCATCTGAGGAGCTGGAGGAGCTCTACAACTTATAAGTAGCCTTGTACCCTGCATGTAACCAAAGTTGTAACCCTTTTTGTGTAATGGCATTTTCAAATAAAGTTAGATATATATACACACATACCAAAAGAATAGGGGTGGTTGGAGAAAAAAATATCAAAGTGGTCAGTGAGGATCCACAAGGTCTTCTGTGAGTACTCTTTATTTACTTCTTCAAGGCTATGGGTCCCTACACTTGCACAAGAGGTGGTACCCCTTCTAGGTAATTTATATATATATATATATATTATTAAATATGACCGAAAAAGTAAGATTAATAATTCTAACACGAATTTTCTCAATCTTTCGTACATTACGCTTCACTGTTGGAGGTAAATCAAAAATCACTTCTCCAAAATTCATTTTTATTTCTAGTCTGACGCGACACGGGCGCGTTTCGTAAAACTTATTACATTTTCAAAGACTTCACAAATACACAACTGATTAGAACGTATCTCTGATTTTATATCTACATTTGAGTGAGGTGGGAAGGGTGATGTGGCATTAACACAAGACAGAACAGGAGGGGATATTAATAGGGTATTAAAAGTATCAACACAAGACAGAACAGAAACAATGGGTATTGAATAGAAGTGTTTGTAGAAAGCCTATTGGTCCATATTTCTTGATGCTTCTATATTGGAGCGGAGTCTTGAGGTGGGTAGAATATAGTTATGCAATAATTGGCTGTTGATTGCTGGTGTTGACTTCTTGATGTGTAGTGCCTCGCAAACGTCAAGCCGCCTGCTATCGCTGTATCTATCGATGATTTCTGTGTTGTTTACTAGGATTTCTCTGGCGATGGTTTGGTTATGGGAAGAGATTATATGTTCCTTAATGGAGCCCTGTTGCTTATGCATCGTTAAACGCCTAGAAAGAGATGTTGTTGTCTTGCCTATATACTGGGTTTTTTGGAGCTTACAGTCCCCAAGTGGGCATTTGAAGGCATAGACGACATTAGTCTCTTTTAAAGCGTTCTGTTTTGTGTCTGGAGAGTTTCTCATGAGTAGGCTGGCCGTTTTTCTGGTTTTATAGTAAATCGTCAGTTGTATCCTCTGATTTTTGTCTGTAGGGATAACGTTTCTATTAACAATATCTTTCAGGACCCTTTCCTCCGTTTTATGAGCTGTGGAAAAGAAGTTCCTGTAAAATAGTCTAATAGGGGGTATAGGTGTTGTGTTAGTTGTCTCTTCAGAGGTTGCATGGCTTTTCACTTTCCTTCTTATGATGTCTTCGATGAAACCATTGGAGAAGCCGTTATTGACTAGGACCTGCCTTACCCTACAGAGTTCTTCGTCGACTTGCTTCCATTCTGAGCTGTGGCTGAGAGCACGGTCGACGTATGCGCTAACAACACTCCTCTTGTACCTGTCAGGGCAGTCGCTGTTGGCATTTAGGCACATTCCTATGTTTGTTTCCTTAGTGTAGACTGCAGTGTGGAAACCTCCGCCCTTTTCCATGACTGTTACATCTAGAAAAGGCAGCTTCCCATCCTTTTCCGTCTCGTAAGTGAAACGCAGCACGGAACTCTGCTCAAATGCCTCCTTCAGCTTCTGCAGATGTCTGACATCAGGTACCTGTGTAAAAATGTCGTCAACATACCTGTAGTATATGGCCGGTTTCAAGTTCATGTCGACTAAGACTTTTTGCTCGATGGTACCCATGTAGAAGTTTGCAAACAGGACACCTAGGGGAGAACCCATGGCGACCCCATCTACTTGCTTATACATGTGCCCATCCGGGCTCAAGAAGGGTGCCTCTTTAGTACAAGCTTGGAGTAGTTTCCTCAGAATACTTTCTGGCATGTCAAGAGGAGTACAGGCTGGATCACGATACACTCTGTCGGCTATCATTCCGATTGTCTCGTCCACAGGTACGTTGGTAAACAGCGATTCTACGTCCAACGAGGCTCTTATCCCTGTGGCCCGTGTGCCCCGCAGTAAGTCCACAAATTCCTTTGGAGACATCAGGCTGAAGGCGCAAGGAACATAAGGAGTCAGCAGGCCGTTGAGTCGCTTTGCCAGTCTGTACGTGGGTGTGGGTATCTGGCTAATGATTGGCCGAAGTGGGTTTCCAGGCTTGTGCGTCTTGACATTTCCATACGCATATCCAGGTTTATATTCCCCAATGATCTTTGGCAGGTGGAGTCCGGATTTCTTGGCGTTTACAGTTTCGATCAGTTTGTTGACCTTTGCTTTTAATTCGGCTGTAGTGTCCTTCGTTACCCTTTGGAACTTAGTTTGGTCAGAGAGTATGATGTTCATTTTCGCCAGATATTCGTCTTTTTTAAGAATGACATATATTGGCGACTTGTCACCTCTCCTGACAACTATCTCCTTGTTCTCACGAAGGCTTTTAGCTGCCGCTTTAAGCTCGGGGGACAGTATGGTGCTTCTGTAGTTGCCTCGATTCTTTCCTCCTTCTGCAATAAGTTCTGCTTGTAAGGTATCTTTGGTAGTGACCTTAGTCTTAGTCTTAGTCTTAGTCGACATGAACTTGAAACCGGCCATATACTACAGGTATGTTGACGACATTTTTACACAGGTACCTGATGTCAGACATCTGCAGAAGCTGAAGGAGGCATTTGAGCAGAGTTCCGTGCTGCGTTTCACTTACGAGACGGAAAAGGATGGGAAGCTGCCTTTTCTAGATGTAACAGTCATGGAAAAGGGCGGAGGTTTCCACACTGCAGTCTACACTAAGGAAACAAACATAGGAATGTGCCTAAATGCCAACAGCGACTGCCCTGACAGGTACAAGAGGAGTGTTGTTAGCGCATACGTCGACCGTGCTCTCAGCCACAGCTCAGAATGGAAGCAAGTCGACGAAGAACTCTGTAGGGTAAGGCAGGTCCTAGTCAATAACGGCTTCTCCAATGGTTTCATCGAAGACATCATAAGAAGGAAAGTGAAAAGCCATGCAACCTCTGAAGAGACAACTAACACAACACCTATACCCCCTATTAGACTATTTTACAGGAACTTCTTTTCCACAGCTCATAAAACGGAGGAAAGGGTCCTGAAAGATATTGTTAATAGAAACGTTATCCCTACAGACAAAAATCAGAGGATACAACTGACGATTTACTATAAAACCAGAAAAACGGCCAGCCTACTCATGAGAAACTCTCCAGACACAAAACAGAACGCTTTAAAAGAGACTAACGTCGTCTATGCCTTCAAATGCCCACTTGGGGACTAAGCTCCAAAAAACCCAGTATATAGGCAAGACAACAACATCTCTTTCTAGGCGTTTAACGATGCATAAGCAACAGGGCTCCATTAAGGAACATATAATCTCTTCCCATAACCAAACCATCGCCAGAGAAATCCTAGTAAACAACACAGAAATCATCGATAGATACAGCGATAGCAGGCGGCTTGACGTTTGCGAGGCGCTACACATCAAGAAGTCAACACCAGCAATCAACAGCCAATTATTGCACAACTATATTCTACCCACCTCAAGACTCCGCTCCAATATAGAAGCATCAAGAAATATGGACCAATAGGCTTTCTACAAACACTTCTATTCAATACCCATTGTTTCTGTTCTGTCTTGTGTTGATACTTTTAATACCCTATTAATATCCCCTGTTCTGTCTTGTGTTAATGCCACATCATCCTTCCCACCTCACTCAAATGTAGATATAATATCAGAGAGACGTAAGTTCTAATCAGTTGTGTATTTGTGAAGTCTTTGAAAATGTAATAAGTTTTACGAAACGCGCCCGTGTCGCGTCAGACTAGAAATAAAAATGAATTTTGGAGAAGTGATTTTTGATTTACCTCCAACAGTGAAGCGTAATGTACGAAAGATTGAGAAAATTCGTGTTAGAATTATTAATCTTACTTTTTCGGTCATATTTAATAATATATATATATATATATATATATATATATATATATATATATATATATATGTTGTACCTCGTAGCCAGAATGTCATACTCGGCCTACTATGCAAGGCCCGATTTGCCTAATAAGCCAAGTTTTCCTGAATTTATATATTTTTCCAATTTTTTTCTTATGAAATGATAAATCTATCCATTTCATTATGTATCGGTTAATTTGTTTAAATTTGAGTTAAAACTAACGTAGATATATGGCCGAACCTAACCAACCCTACCTAACCTAACCTAACATATTTTAACCTAACCTAAACTAGCACAACTAAGTCAATAAATTATGGTCTTAACATAAAATAATAATAATAATTCAAATAAACTATTTGGAAAAAAAATTATTGAAAATAAAGAAAATCACTAGGCCTATTTGGCAAATCGGGCCTTGCATAGTAGGCCGAGAAGTGCGTTCTGGCTACTAGGTACGACATATATATATATATATATATATATATATATATATATATATATATATATATATATATATATATATATATATATATATATATATATATATATATATATATATATATATATATATATATATATATATATATATATATATATATATATATATATATATATATATATATATATATATATTAGTATATTTTGGTAGCAGTCTTTCCTGTAGACATATATTATTAAATATGACCGAAAAAGTAAGATTAATAATTCTAACACGAATTTTCTCAATCTTTCGTACATTACGCTTCACTGTTGGAGGTAAATCAAAAATCACTTCTCCAAAATTCATTTTTATTTCTAGTCTGACGCGACACGGGCGCGTTTCGTAAAACTTATTACATTTTCAAAGACTTCACAAATACACAACTGATTAGAACTTGCGTTTCCCTGATTTTATATCTACATTTGAGTGAGGTGGGAAGGGTGATGTGGCATTACATTTGAGTGAGGTGGGAAGGGTGATGTGGCATTACATTTGAGTGAGGTGGGAAGGGTGATGTGGCATTAACACAAGACAGAACACTAGGGGATATTAATAGGGTATTAAAAGTATCAACACAAGACAGAACAGAAACAATGGGTATTGAATAGAAGTGTTTGTAGAAAGCCTATTGGTCCATATTTCTTGATGCTTCTATATTGGAGCGGAGTCTTGAGGTGGGTAGAATATTGTTGTGCAATAATTGGCTGTTGATTGCTGGTGTTGACTTCTTGATGTGTAGTGCCTCGCAAACGTCAAGCCGCCTGCTATCGCTGTATCTATCGATGATTTCTGTGTTGTTTACTAGGATTTCTCTGGCGATGGTTTGGTTATGGGAAGAGATTATATGTTCCTTAATGGAGCCCTGTTGTTTATGCATCGTTAAACGCCTAGAAAGAGATGTTGTTGTCTTGCCTATATATTGGGTTTTTTGGAGCTTACAGTCCCCAAGTGGGCATTTGAAGGCATAGACGACGTTAGTCTCTTTTAAAGCGTTCTGTTTTGTGTCTGGAGAGTTTCTCATGAGTAGGCTGGCCGTTTTTCTGGTTTTATAGTAAATCGTCAGTTGTATCCTCTGATTTTTGTCTGTAGGGATAACGTTTCTATTAACAATATCTTTCAGGACCCTTTCCTCTGTTTTATGAGCTGTGGAAAAGAAGTTCCTGTAAAATAGTCTAATAGGGGGTATAGGTGTTGTGTTAGTTGTCTCTTCGGAGGTTGCATGGCTTTTCACTTTCCTTCTTATGATGTCTTCGATGAAACCATTGGAGAAGCCGTTATTGACTAGGACCTGCCTTACCCTACAGAGTTCTTCGTCGACTTGCTTCCATTCTGAGCTGTGGCTGAGAGCACGGTCGACGTATGCGTTAACAACACTCCTCTTGTACCTGTCAGGGCAGTCGCTGTTGGCATTTAGGCACATTCCTATGTTTGTTTCCTTTGTGTAGACTGCAGTGTGGAAACCTCCGCCCTTTTCCATGACTGTTACATCTAGAAAAGGCAGCTTCCCATCCTTTTCCATCTCGTAAGTGAAACGCAGCACGGAACTCTGCTCAAATGCCTCCTTCAGCTCCTGCAGATGTCTGACATCAGGTACCTGTGTAAAAATGTCGTCAACATACCTGCAGTATATGGCAGGTTTCAAGTTCATGTCGACTAAGACTTTTTGCTCGATGGTACCCATGTAGAAGTTTGCAAACAGGACACCTAGGGGAGAACCCATGGCGACCCCATCTACTTGCTTATACATGTGCCCATCCGGGCTCAAGAAGGGTGCCTCTTTAGTACAAGCTTGGAGTAGTTTCCTCAGAATACTTTCTGGCATGTCAAGAGGAGTACAGGCTGGATCACGATACACTCTGTCGGCTATCATTCCGATTGTCTCGTCCACAGGTACGTTGGTAAACAGCGATTCTACGTCCAACGAGGCTCTTATCCCTGTGGCCCGTGCGCCCCGCAGTAAGTCCACAAATTCCTTTGGAGACTTCAGGCTGAAGGCGCAAGGAACATAAGGAGTCAGCAGGCCGTTCAGGAAAGGGTCCTGAAAGATATTGTTAATAGAAACGTTATCCCTACAGACAAAAATCAGAGGATACAACTGACGATTTACTATAAAACCAGAAAAACGGCCAGCCTACTCATGAGAAACTCTCCAGACACAAAACAGAACGCTTTAAAAGAGACTAACGTCGTCTATGCCTTCAAATGCCCACTTGGGGACTGTAAGCTCCAAAAAAAACCAATATATAGGCAAGACAACAACATCTCTTTCTAGGCGTTTAACGATGCATAAACAACAGGGCTCCATTAAGGAACATATAATCTCTTCCCATAACCAAACCATCGCCAGAGAAATCCTAGTAAACAACACAGAAATCATCGATAGATACAGCGATAGCAGGCGGCTTGACGTTTGCGAGGCACTACACATCAAGAAGTCAACACCAGCAATCAACAGCCAATTATTGCACAACTATATTCTACCCACCTCAAGACTCCGCTCCAATATAGAAGCATCAAGAAATATGGACCAATAGGCTTTCTACAAACACTTCTATTCAATACCCATTGTTTCTGTTCTGTCTTGTGTTGATACTTTTAATACCCTATTAATATCCCCTAGTGTTCTGTCTTGTGTTAATGCCACATCACCCTTCCCACCTCACTCAAATGTAATGCCACATCACCCTTCCCACCTCACTCAAATGTAATGCCACATCACCCTTCCCACCTCACTCAAATGTAGATATAAAATCAGGGAAACGCAAGTTCTAATCAGTTGTGTATTTGTGAAGTCTTTGAAAATGTAATAAGTTTTACGAAACGCGCCCGTGTCGCGTCAGACTAGAAATAAAAATGAATTTTGGAGAAGTGATTTTTGATTTACCTCCAACAGTGAAGCGTAATGTACGAAAGATTGAGAAAATTCGTGTTAGAATTATTAATCTTACTTTTTCGGTCATATTTAATAATATATGTCTACAGGAAAGACTGCTACCAAAATATACTAATGTTAAAGTGTACGACCCAGCAGCAAGGAATCAAGCCTTCACGATAAAATATCGCCAGGATCTGATTCGTGATCAGATATACAAGGCAGAGAATGAAATCAAAGACAACAAAACGCAACTACTTCATGCTACAAACGAGTGGAGAAATAGCAACATCGACCATAGTATCCGTACCCGCATTGAACAACACCTCGACATCCTCACAGACCAACATCACCTCAGCACTGAAACAAGGATTATCAAGAAACTAACAACATTATATGGAGGACCTATGGCAATTCCACGACCAAGAGATGGCTTCCTGAACCTTGCAGGAATTAACCTCACTGAGGACCAAGTCACTCTCCTAAATCTGGGCATAAACTGTCATGTTATGTCCAGACCGAGTGAAATGGCCCGGAAAGTAGAGTTGGAAATTCTGTTGGACGACATATTCGACCTCGAGACACAAAAGAAGGTCACTACCAAAGATACCTTACAAGCAGAACTTATTGCAGAAGGAGGAAAGAATCGAGGCAACTACAGAAGCACCATACTGTCCCCCGAGCTTAAAGCGGCAGCTAAAAGCCTTCGTGAGAACAAGGAGATAGTTGTCAGGAGAGGTGACAAGTCGCCAATATATGTCATTCTTAAAAAAGACGAATATCTGGCGAAAATGAACATCATACTCTCTGACCAAACTAAGTTCCAAAGGGTAACGAAGGACACTACAGCCGAATTAAAAGCAAAGGTCAACAAACTGATCGAAACTGTGAACGCCAAGAAATCCGAACTCCACCTGCCAAAGATCATTGGGGAATATAAACCTGGATATGCGTATGGAAATGTCAAGACGCACAAGCCTGGAAACCCACTTCAGCCAATCATTAGCCAGATACCCACACCCACGTACAGACTGGCGAAGCGACTCAACGGCCTGCTGACTCCTTATGTTCCTTGCGCCTTCAGCCTGAAGTCTCCAAAGGAATTTGTGGACTTACTGCGGGGCGCACGGGCCACAGGGATAAGAGCCTCGTTGGACGTAGAATCGCTGTTTACCAACGTACCTGTGGACGAGACAATCGGAATGATAGCCGACAGAGTGTATCGTGATCCAGCCTGTACTCCTCTTGACATGCCAGAAAGTATTCTGAGGAAACTACTCCAAGCTTGTACTAAAGAGGCACCCTTCTTGAGCCCAGATGGGCACATGTATAAGCAAGTAGATGGGGTCGCCATGGGTTCTCCCCTAGGTGTCCTGTTTGCAAACTTCTACATGGGTACCATCGAGCAAAAAGTCTTAGTCGACATGAACTTGAAACCGGCCATATACTGCAGGTATGTTGACGACATTTTTACACAGGTACCTGATGTCAGACATCTGCAGGAGCTGAAGGAGGCATTTGAGCAGAGTTCCGTGCTGCGTTTCACTTACGAGAC